>NC_042964.1:24884196-24909688 GCF_901001165.1 Salmo trutta | reverse complement strand
AGAGAGAGAAGGGAGAGAAATATGAGATTTTGTTATACTGATTTCACAACAACTCCCAAATAGTACCCCATTAAAGGAAAAATCCACAAATTCCTATAATTTACAGTGTTAAATAACAGTAATATGCGGGAACAATATTTTTGGTGAACTAATATTTCATGTTGTCGTTATAAGGTTGGTGGCAACGTAAAAATCGGCGTGGAAATCTGTTGCAGCTCATGTCGACTATAAAAACCAACAATGTAATGCTCTCTCTATGGGCTGGATGGCAAACATAACCACACACAACAATGTAATGCTCTCTCTATGGGCTGGATGGCAAACATAGCCACACACAACAATGTAATGCTCTCTCTATGGGCTGGATGGCAAACATAACCACACACAACAATGTCCAAGTCAATATCAGCATGTGAAGTAACTAGTTAGCTGGAAAATTGCCTAAACCAACTGCACTATCAATTTAGGAGTCTCCAATCTCACCATGTTCTACCTGCAGATCGATGTGCCTCGCAAAGTGTTTCTGACATTTGCAAATGGCACTATGCAATGCACCCTGGACCGAAGAGGCTGACAAAGAGAAGAAACTGCACATTTCCCGAGATAGGAATATTGAGAGAAGACAATCTCCTGCGTTATAACATCGTCCAGTATTGAAATCTGACATCGTTTTTCCCGCCATCTGAAAACCACATTCTTATTAACTTCCAGTGTAGTGAGAGAGGCTTTATTTCAATACTACATTATACCGGGACAAATGTCTGCCTGCTCAAACGGCAATAGCTAAGATACACATGAAAAAAAACGGGAAATGAACAACATTGCTCGGAGGTGCACAGAAACGGTAGTAACATTCCAAATGGGCGAATCTTTCCTTTCGGTACAGTAATAACGATTGTCAGTCCATGAACTACTGTGGAGACCGTCTTCTTCCCTGGGTACCTATCGCTGTACCATAGACTGTTGTCTTTGGGCCCAAGACAGCGACCGACGCTCGTCGTTCCAGCTCATTAGTGTTACTCACTGTTTTGTTCACGAAGTCACGCCGTCGTCTCTTCCTGCTACCGCTGTGGTTCAATGTCCCCCAGCGCCCGGGGGGGGGGGGGGGGGGGGGGGAGTGGAGAGGTAGAGATGAACAGAGCGAGGGACAGAAAGAAAGCGAGAGGGTGGGGAAAAAGGGGAAGAGGGAGAGAAAACAAAGAAAAAGGAAGAGAGAGAGAGAGAGACTGTAAATAGCCAGTAATATAAAATTTTAAATGTCTCTCTTGTTTTGAATGTCTACTGTTCATTTCTGATTGTTTATTTCACTTTTGTTTGTTATCTATTCCACTTGCTTTGGCAATGTAAGCATGTTTCCTATGCCAATAGAGCCCTTTGAATTGAGTGAGAGAGAGAGAATTAGGCCGATACCTGTTAATTATCAAAATCCAGAAAAGAGCCGATAAATTCTACAACCACCTAAAAGGAAGTGATTCTCAAACCTTCCATAACAAAGCCATCACCTACAGAGAGATTAACCTGGAGAAGAGTCCCCTAAGGAAGCTGGTCCTGGGGCTCTGTTCACAAACACAAACACACCCCACAGAGCCCCTGGACAGCAACACAATTAGACCCAACCAAGTCATGAGAAAACCAAAAGATAATTACTTGACACATTGGAAAGAATTAACAAAAAAACAGAGCAAACTAGAATGTTATTTGGCCCTAAACAGAGAGTACACAGTGGCAGAATACCTGACCACTGTGACTGACCCAAAGTTAAGGAAAGCTTTGACAATGTACAGACTCAGTGAGCATAGCCTTGCTATTGAGAAAGGCCGCCGTAGGCAGACCTGGCTCTCAAGAGGAAACTGAGCTGCACTTCATAACCTGTATGTAATATGTATGACCATATTAGAGACACATATTTCCCTCAGATTACACAGATCCACAAAGAATTCAAAAACAAACCCAATTTTGATAAACTCCCATATCTATTGGGTGAAATACCACAGTGTGACATCACAGCAGCAATATGTGTGACCTGTTGCCACAAGAAAAGGGCAACCAGTGAAGAACAAACACCATTGTAAATACAACCCATATTTATGTTGATTTATTTTCCCTTTTGTACTTTAACTATTTGCACATAATATGACATTTGAAATGTCTTTTTTCTTTTGGAACTTTTGTGAGTGTAATGTTTACTGTTAATTTTGTTTATTTCACTTTTGTTCATTATCTACTTCACTTGCTTTGGCAATCTTAACATATCTTTCCCATGCAAATAAAGCCCTTAAATTGAAATTGAATTGAATTAAGAGAGAGAGACAGAGAGAGACAGAGAGAGACAGAGAGAGACAGAGAGAGACATAGAGAGAGAGACATAGAGAGAGACAGAGAGAGAGAGAGAGAGAGACAGACCGAGAGACAGAGAGAGAGAGAGCAAGTGCGTAAGTCTATCAGACAACCAGGAAATAGGAGTGTTGCCTAGGGATGAAAAACAAACAGGACACACACACACACAACACCAAAAATCAGGTTAGCTTTTTCCGCTGACTCTCAGGGAACACACACGCACACTCTCAGACTCAAACACATTTATACATAATAAAGTACTGTATGCTTACACCTTGGAACACCCTCACAAGTTATCACACAAATGATCCACACATAAACACACACATAAACACACACGGTGAGCTCACTGGGATTGTCTGTGATGTTTTTGAAAACAGTGGATCTGTCTCTCTCTCTCTATCTCTCTCTATCTCTCTCCCTCTCTCCCTCTCTCTCTCCCTCTCTCCCTCTCTCTCTCTCTCCCTCTCTCTCCCTCTCCCTCTTTGGTCAGTCGGGGGACTGGGCTCGCACATTTTATCCCTGCATTTATAAAGATTCTCAAAGCAGCAGATCAGGGTCTTTACACTATCTAGGTGTGTGTGTGTGTGTGTGTGTGTGTGTGTGTGTGTGTGTGTGTGTGTGTGTGTGTGTGTGTGTGTGTGTGTGTGTGTGTGTGTGTGTGTGTGTGTGTGTGAATACTGATTGTAGATCAGGGTCTAATTGTTACCTTGCTGTGTTTGTGGCTCCTCTATTGCATCATTCACCACACACACACACACACACACACACACACACACACACACACACACACACACACACGTAGCCTTGGCTTGGCTTTCCCCATCCTCTGTTGGACATCCATGCTTTGTGTTTGTGATTAGGACCTTGATTCAGAGGTGTGTATGTATGTGTGTGTGTGTGTATGATATGGGCTGTGATGAAACTCTCTGCAACAGCCTCGGGAGGCTGAAGAAATTCGTCTTGGCTCCTAAGACCCTCAGAAACGTCTACAGATGCACCATGGAAAGCATCCTATCGCGCTGTCTCACCGCCTGGTACGGCAACTGCACCGTCTGTCACAGGAACCGGCACCCGGGGTCACAGGAAGGTCAAGAAGATCATCAAGGAACTCAGCCACCCGAGCCACGGCCTGTTCACCCCGCTACCATCTAGAAGATCATCAAGGAACTCAGCCACCCGAGCCACGGCCTGTTCACCCCGCTACCATCTAGAAGATCATCAAGGAACTCAGCCACCCGAGCCACGGCCTGTTCACCCCGCTACCATCTAGAAGGCGGAGACAGTACAGGTGCATCAAAGGTGGGACCTGAGAGACTGAAAAACAGCTTCTATCTCCAGGCCATCAGACTGTTAAACAGTCACCACTAGCCGGCCTCCACCCAGTACCCTGCCCTGAACTTTAGTCATTGTTACTATCCGGATACCACCCAGTACCCTGCCCTGAACTTTAGTCATTGTTACTATCCGGCTACCACCCAGTACCCTGCCCTGAACTTTAGTCATTGTTACTATCCGGATACCACCCAGTACCCTGCCCTGAACTTTAGTCATTGTTACTATCCGGCTACCACCCAGTACCCTGCCCTGAACTTTAGTCATTGTTACTATCCGGATACCACCCAGTACCCTGCCCTGAACTTTAGTCATTGTACTATCCGGATACCACCCAGTACCCTGCCCTGAACTTAGTCATTGTTACTATCCGGCTACCACCCAGTACCCTGCCCTGAACTTTAGTCATTGTTACTATCCGGATACCACTCAGTACCCTGCCCTGAACTTTAGTCATTGTTACTATCCGGATACCACCCAGTACCCTGCCCTGAACTTTAGTCATTGTTACTAATCAAATCAAATCAAATCAAATCAAATTTATTTATATAGCCCTTCGTACATCAGCTGAAATCTCAAAGTGCTGTACAGAAACCCAGCCTAAAACCCCAAACAGCAAGCAATGCATGTGAAAGAAGCACGGTGGCTGGGAAAAACTCCCTAGGAAAAACTCCTGAGAAAGGCCAAAAACCTAGGAAGAAACCTAGAGAGGAACCAGGCTATGAGGGGTGGCCAGTCCTCTTCTGGCTGTGCCGGGTGGATATTATAACAGAACATGGTCAAGATGTTAAAATGTTCGTAAATGACCAGCATGGTCAAATAATAATAATCATAGTAATTGTCGAGGGTGCAACAAGCACGTCCGGTGAACAGGTCAGGGTTCCGTAGCCGCAGGCAGAACAGTTGAAACTGGAGCAGCAGCATGGCCAGGTGGACTGGGGACAGCAAGGAGTCATCATGCCAGGTAGTCCTAGGGCTCAGGTCCTCCGAGAGAAAGAAAGAAACAAAGAGAGAATTAGAGAGAGCATATTTACATTCACACAGGACACCGGATAAGACAAGAGAATACTCCAGATGTAACAGACTGACCCTAGCCCCCCGACACATAAACTACTGCAGCATAAATACTGGAGGCTGAGACAGGAGGGATCAGAAGACACTGTGGCCCCATCCGATGATACCCCCGGACAGGGCCAAACAGGCAGGATATAACCCCACCCACTTTGCCAAAGCACAGCCCCCACACCACTAGAGGGATATCTACAACCACCAACTTACCGTCCGAAGACAAGGCCGAGTATAGCCCACAAAGATGTCCGCCACGGCACAACCCAAGGGGGGGGCGCCAACCCAGACAGGAAGACCACGTCAGTGGCTCAACCCACTCAAGTGACGCACCCCTCCCATGGACGGCATGGAAGAACACCAGTAAGTCAGTGACTCAGCCCCTGTAAAAGGGTTAGAGGCAGAGAATCCCAGTGGGAAGAGGGGAACCGACAAGGCAGAGACAGCAAGGGCGGTTCGTTGCTCCAGCCTTTCCGTTCACCTTCACACTCCTGGGCCAGACTATACTTAATCATAGGACCTACTGAAGAGATAAGTCTTCAGTAAAGACTTAAAGGTTGAGACTGAGTCTGCGTCTCTCACATGGGTAGGCAGACCATTCCATAAAAATGGAGCTCTATAGGAGAAAGCCCTACCTCCAGCCGTTTGCTTAGAAATTCTAGGGACAATTAGGAGGCCTGCGTCTTGTGACCGTAGCGTACGTGTAGGTATGTACGGCAGGACCAAGTCGGAAAGATAGGTAGGAGCAAGCCCATGTAATGCTTTGTAGGTTAGCAGTAAAACCTTGAAATCAGCCCTTGCCTTAACAGGAAGCCAGTGTAGGGAAGCTAGCACTGGAGTAATATGATCACATTTTTTGGTTCTAGTCAGGATTCTAGCAGCCGTATTTAGCACTAACTGAAGTTTGTTTAGTGCTTTATCCGGGTAGCCGGAAAGTAGAGCATTGCAGTAGTCGAGCCTAGAAGTAACAAAAGCATGGATTAATTTTTCTGCGTCATTTTTGGACAGAAAGTTTCTGATTTTTGCAATGTTACGTAGATGGAAAAAAGCTGTCCTTGAAGCAGTCTTGATATGTTCTTCAAAAGAGAGATCAGGGTCCAGAGTAACGCCGAGGTCCTTCACAGTTTTATTTGAGACGACTGTACAACCATCCAGATTAATTGTCAGATTCAACAGAAGATCTCTTTGTTTCTTGGGACCTAGGACAAGCATCTCTGTTTTGTCCGAGTTTAAAAGTAGAAAATTTGCAGCCATCCACTTCCTTATGTCTGAAACACAGGCTTCTAGCGAGAGCAATTTTGGGGCTTCACCATGTTTCATTGAAATGTACAGCTGTGTGTCGTCCGCATAGCAGTGAAATTTAACATTATGTTTTCGAATGACATCCCCAAGAGGTAAAATATATAGTGAAAACAATAGTGGTCCTAGAACGGAACCTTGAGGAACACCGAAATTTACAATTGATTTGTCAGAGGACGAACCATTCACAGAGACAAACTGATATCTTTCCGACAGATAAGATCTAAACCAGGCCAGAACTTGTCCATGTAGACCAATTTGGGTTTCCAATCTCTCCAAAAGAATGTGGTGATCGATGGTATCAAAAGCGGCACTAAGATCTAGGAGCATGAGGACAGATGCAGAGCCTCGGTCTGACGTCATTAAAGGTCATTTACCACCTTCACAAGTGCAGTCTCAGTGCTATGATGGGGTCTAAAACCAGACTGAAGCGTTTCGTATACATTGTTTGTCTTCAGGAAGGCAGTGAGTTGCTGCGCAACAACTTTTTCTAAAATTTTTGAGAGGAATGGAAGATTCGATATAGGCCGATAGTTTTTTATAATTTCTGGGTCAAGATTCGGCTTTTTCAAGAGAGGCTTTATTACTGCCACTTTTAGTGAGCTTGGTACACATCCGGTGGATAGAGAGCCGTTTATTATGTTCAACATAGGAGGGCCAAGCACAGGAAGCAGCTCTTTCAGTAGTTTAGTTGGAATAGGGTCCAGTATGCAGCTTGAAGGTTTGGAGGCCATGATTATTTTCATCATTGTGTCAAGAGATATAGTACTAAAACACTTTAGTATCTCCCTTGAGCCAAGGTCCTGGCAGAGTTGTGCAGACTCTGGACAATGAAGCCCTGGAGGAATACCCAGATTTAAAGAGGAGTCCGTAATTTGCTTTCTAATGATCATGATCTTTTCCTCAAAAAAGTTCATAAATTTATTACTGCTGAAGTGAAAGCCATCCTCCATTTGCGAATGCTGCTTTTTAGTTAGCTTTGCGACAGTGTCAAAAAGAAATTTCGGATTGTTCTTATTTTCCTCAATTAAGTTGGAAAAATAGGATGATCGTGCAGCAGTGAGGGCTCTTCGATACTGCACGGTACTGTCTTTCCAAGCTAGTCGGAAGACTTCCAGTTTAGTGTGGCGCCATTTCCGTTCCAATTTTCTGGAAGCTTGCTTCAGAGCTCGTGTATTTTCTGTATACCAGGGAGCTAGTTTCTTATGACAGATGTTTTTAATTTTTAGGGGTGCAACTGCATCTAGGGTATTGCGCAAGGTTGAATTGAGTTCCTCGGTTAGGTGGTTAACTGATTCTTGTCCTCTGACGTCCTTGGGTAGGCAGAGGGAGTCTGGAAGGGCATCAAGGAATCTTTGGGTTGTCTGAGAATTTATAGCACGACTTTTAATCTTCCTTGGTTGGGGTCTGAGCAGATTATTTGTTGCAATTGTAAACGCAATAAAATGGTGGTCCGATAATCCAGGATTATGAGGAAAAACATTAAGATCCACAACATTTATTCCATGGGACAAAACTAGGTCCAGAGTATGACTGTGGCAGTGAGTAGGTCCAGAGACATGTTGGACAAAACCCACTGAGTCGATGATGGCTCCGAAAGCCTTTTGGAGTGGGTCTGTGGACTTTTCCATGTGAATGTTAAAGTCACCAAAAATTAGAATATTATCTGCTATGACTACAAGATCCGATAGGAATTCAGGGAACTCAGTAAGGAACACTGCATATGGCCCAGGAGGCCTGTAAACAGTAGCTATAAAAAGTGATTGAGTAGGCTGCATAGATTTCATGACTAGAAGCTCAAAAGACGAAAACGTCATTGTTTTTTTTTTTGTAAATTGAAATTTGCTATCGTAAATGTTAGCAACACCTCCGCCTTTGCCGGATGCACGGGGGGTTTGGTCACTAGTGTAACCAGGGGGTGAGGCCTCATTTAACACAGTAAATTCATCAGGCTTAAGCCATGTTTCAGTCAGGCCAATCACATCAAGATTATGATCAGTGATTAGTTCATTGACTATAACTGCCTTGGAAGTGAGGGATCTAACATTAAGTAACCCAATTTTGAGATGTGAAGTATCACAATCTCTTTCAATAATGGCAGGAATGGAGGAGGTCTTTATACTAGTAAGATTACTGAAGCGAACACCGCCATTTTTAATTTTGCCCAACCAAGATCGAGGCACAGACACGGTCTCAATGGAGAAAGCTGAGCTGACTACGCTAACTGTGCTAGTGGCAGACTCCACTAAGCTGGCAGGCTGGCTAACAGCCTGTTGCCTGGCCTGCACCCTATTTCATTGTGGAGCTAGAGGAGTTAGAGCCCTGTCTATGTTCGTAGATAAGATGAGAGCACCCCTCCAGCTAGGATGGAGTCCGTCACTCCTCAGCAGGCCAGGCTTGGTCCTGTTTGTGGGTGAATCCCAGAAAGAGGGCCAGTTATCTACAAATTCTATCTTTTGGGAGGGGCAGAAAACAGTTTTCATCCAGCGATTGAGTTGTGAGACTCTGCTGTAGAGCTCATCACTCCCCCTAACTGGGAGGGGGCCAGAGACAATTACTCGATGCCGACACATCTTTCTAGCTGATTTACACGCTGAAGCTATATTGCGCTTGGTGACCTCTGACTGTTTCATCCTAACATCGTTGGTGCCGACGTGGATAACAATATCTCTATACTCTCTACACT
Organism: Salmo trutta; assembly: GCF_901001165.1. NCBI lineage: Eukaryota > Metazoa > Chordata > Actinopteri > Salmoniformes > Salmonidae > Salmo > Salmo trutta. The sequence continues at coordinate 24,900,966 of NC_042964.1, read as the reverse complement.
CGCCAGTTTTAGCTTTAGCCAGCACCGTCTTTAGATTAGCCTTAACGTCGGTAGCCCTGCCCCCTGGTAAACAGTGTATGATCGCTGGATGATTAGTTTTAAGTCTAATACTGCGGGTAATGGAGTCGCCAATGACTAGGGTTTTCAATTTGTCAGAGCTAATGGTGGGAGCCGTCGGCGTCTCAGACCCCACAACGGGAGGAGCAGAGACCAGAGAAGTCTCGGCCTCCGACTCCGACTCGCTTAACGGGGAGAACCGGTTGAAAGTTTCTGTCGGCTGAATAAGCGACACCGGTTGAGCATTCCTACAGCGTTTCCCTCCAGAAGCCATGAGAAAGATGTCCGGCTGCGGGGACCGTGCGAGGGGGTTTATACTAACGTTACTATCTGTACTTACTGGTGGCACAGACGCTGTTTCATCCTTTCCTACACTGAAATGACCCTTGCCTAACGATTGCGTCTGAAGCTGGGCTTGCAGCACAGCTATCCTTGCCGTAAGGCGATCGTTCTCCTGTATATTATGAGTACAACGACTGCAATTAGAAGGCATCATGTTAATGTTACTTAGCTTCGGCTGTTTGAAGTCCTGACGAACCATGTCCAGATAAAACCTCCGGGGTAGGAAAGTTGAATGAAAAAAAAGTTGAGTGAGGGAAAAAGTAAAATATACGGTAATGAAAAAGTAAAAACCGTCAGGTAGCAAAGTAAAAACGGCAACAAAAACGCACAACAGCGTAAACAAGTCTGCAAGTTGTGACCGGAAACAGGAAACCACTATCCGGATACCACCCAGTACCCTGCCCTGAACTTTAGTCATTGTTACTATCCGGCTACCACCCAGTACCCTGCCCTGAACTTTAGTCATTGTTACTATCCGGATACCACCCAGTACCCTGCCCTGAACTTTAGTCATTGTTACTATCCGGATACCACCCAGTACCCTGCCCTGAACTTTAGTCATTGTTACTATCCGGATACCACCCAGTACCCTACCCTGAACTTTAGTCATTGTTACTATCCGGATACCACCCAGTACCCTGCCCTGAACTTTAGTCATTGTTACTATCCGGATACCACCCAGTACCCTGCCCTGAACTTTAGAGACTGTTGCCCTATGTACATCGAGTCATGGAACACTGGTCACTTTAATCATGTTTGCATACTGTTTTAGCCACTTTATATGTATATATTGTGTTCAAGGCTCATCCTATATCACTACTGCTGTACACACCGGTCCTCTTCCTATACTATCCATACTGTCTATACACACCGGTCCTCTTCCTATACTATCCATACTGTCTATACACACCGGTCCTCTTCCTATACTATCCATACTGTCTATACACACCGGTCCTCTTCCTATACTATCCATACTGTCTATACACACCGGTCCTCTTCCTATACTATCCATACTGTCTATACACACCGGTCCTCTTCCTATACTATCCATACTGTCTATACACACCGGTCCTCTTCCTATACTATCCATACTGTCTATACACACCGGTCCTCTTCCTATACTATCCATACTGTCTATGCACATCGTTTTATATATATATATATTTATTATCTGGTGTCTGATCTTGCTCATTCTAATCATTTGTCTGGATTACTATTGTTTTGTGTAGGAGCTGGAAACGCAAGCCTTTCGCTGCACCTGCGATAACGTCTTCAAGTCTGTGTTCGCCGCCGATAAACCTCGACGTGATTGGAAGTAGACTGAGAATGGAGAGAATGTAACACAGAGAATAATACACACGGCGAATGGATGAAAGAAGGGGAGACATAGGGAAGGAAGAGAGACGTGTGTGTGTGTGTGTGTGTGTGGCGTTGTCTGCGTGCTAGCGCGCCTGAGTTGTGTGTGTGTGTACTTGTGCGTCTGTGGGTGCGTGTGTGTGCACTTACTTGTGCGTCTGTGGGTGTGTGTGTGTGTGTGTGTGTGCACTTACTTGTGCGTCTGTGCGTGTATGCGTGTGTGTGTGTGTGTCTCCACTGTGATCTCTCTGTGGCCTATCCAAATGGAAGAGCTCTATATTATTTATGTGTAGATAGAAATGGATGGGGAGCTATTTTATTTATTTATTTATTTGATATTATTTATTTATAAACAAAGACACTGTGTTTATTTATAGATCATAGACCTGCTGCTTTCAAGTACAATGATTGGGATGGTGCGTGTGTGTGTGTGTGCTTGCAGTCTCTCTGTGTGCACGTGCGACTCTGTGTGTGTGTGTGTGTGTGTGTGTGTGTGTGTGTGTGTGTGTGTGTGTGTGTGTGTGTGTGTGTGTGTGTGTTTCAGTGCTCCTGAGGCTAGTTCAGGAAACACAGAACAGGGTGGATATTCTAACCGGAGATTTCCATTGTTTCTAAGTCATTCATCAAATCCTCCACTCCCCCCCTCCTCCACTCCCCCCCTCCTCTTTTTTTCTCTACTCTAGTTTCCTTCCTTCCTTTTGTTGCTAACCTGCCTGCCCACTCCCTATCTCTTTCTCTCTCTTTCAATCACCCTCTATCTCCCTCTGTCTTTCTGACTGACTGTCTGTCTGTCTGTCTGTCTGCCTGTTTGCTTGTTTGTTTCTCTCTCTCTCTCTCTCTCTCTCTCTCTCTCTCTCTCTCTCTCTCTCTCTCTCTCTCTCTACTTTGCTTATAACTCTCAGAAGTTCCTCTATTCTTCTTTGTTGGAGAAGCTGAGCTCACCTGGCCTTCTGCCCCCGCATGTGTGTTTTGTGTGTGTGTGTGTGTGTGTGTCACCAGTCTCCTCTATAAGCCCCAGAGAGCCCATAGGGAACCATCTCTTCCTCTAGATGAATCTACATCTGTTAGAGAACTGGAGGTCAAGACCTCTCCTTATAGACTAATAGTCTATACTAAAGAGAGGAGAGGAAATGGTAAATCATGCTCTGTCTCTCCCTCCCTCCCTTCTCTCTCTCCCTCTGTTCCTCCTATCATCCACCATCTCTTTCTCTCTTTCTATCGCCATCTCTCTCCCTCTGTCTTTCTGTCGCTCTCTCTCTCTCTGCCTCCCTACTTTGCTTATAACTCTCAGAAGTTCCTCTATTCTGGACATCTGCCCCCGCGTGTGTGTGTGTGTGTGTGTGTTTGTGTGCGTGCGAGCGTCTCTCTGTGTGTGTGTGTGTGTGTGTTTCAGTGCTTCTGAGGCTAGTTCAGTGTACAGTGCATTCCTATACCAGGAAACACAGAACAGGGTGGATATTCTAACCGGAGATTTCCATTGTTTCTTAGTCATTCATCAAATCCTCCACTCCCCCCCTCCTCCACCCCCCGCTCTCCTCTCGTTTCCTTCCTTCCTTTTGTTGCTAACCTGCCTGCCCACTCCCAATTGCTTTCTCTCTCTTTCTATCACCCTCTATCTCCCTCTGTCTCTGTCTGCCTGTCTCTCTTTCTCTCTCTCTCAATTCAATTTAAGGGCTTTTTTGGCATGGGAAACGTATGTTTTCATTGCCAAAGCAAGTGAAATAGATAATAAACAAAAGTGAAATAGACAATAAAAAATGTACAGTAAACATTACACTCACAAAAGTTCCAAAAGGGAAAATAAATCAACATAAATATAGGTTGTATTTACAATGGTGTTTGTTCTTCACTGGTTGCTCTTTTCTTGTGGCAACAGGTCACACATCTTGCTGCTGTGATGTCACACTGTGGTATTTCACCCAGTAGATATGGGAGTTTATCAAAATTGGGTTTGTTTTTGAATTCTTTGTGGATCTGTGTAATCTGAGGGAAATATGTGTCTCTAATATGGTCATACATATTACATACAGGTTATGAAGTGCAGCTCAGTTTCCACCTCATTTTGTGGGCAGTGTGCACATAGCCTATCTCCTCTTGAGAGCCAGGTCTGCCTACGGCGGCCTTTCTCAATAGCAAGGCTATGCTCACTGAGTCTGTACATAGTCAAAGATTTCCTTAACTCTCTCTCTCTCTTTCTCTCTTTCTCTCTCCCTACTTTGCTTAAGGCACACACACACACACACACACACACACACACACACACACACACACACACACACACACACACACACACACACACACACACACACACACAGTAACAGATTGTGCCAGTGGGTTCATTCAGTAACATGAGAACTATTAATACTTTACCATTACTGACCCAGGTCACAGCGACTGAATCTGGTTACACACACACACACACACACACACACACACACACAGGGTCAGAGTTCAGAGCAGGATATGGTGAAGTTAATTGATTAATTGTCGTTCAGGAACCATTCCACTTTCGTCTTAATAGCCTAATCTAGAGCTCTGATTGGAGAGTGCTTAGACGAATCACTTAGCGGCTATTAGTTACACACTCAGTCCCCCTCCTCTCCAGCACACATTAGCCGTGACGGGCTGGATAGAGGGAGGGAAGCAGAGAGAGGGAGAGAGAGGGAGAGGAAAGAGAGAGGGAGGGAGAGAGGAATTCTAACTGACCAATAATATACTGTGACGACTCTCTCTCTCTCTCTCCCCCTCTCCCTCCCTCTCTCTCTCTCTCTCTCTCTCTCTCTCTCTCTCTCTCTCTCTCTCTCTATTCAATTCAAAGGGGCTTTATTGTCATGGGAAACATATATTAACCTTGGCAAAGCAAGTGAAATAAACAATAACATGAAACACAGAAAGTTTCAAAAGAGATTGTCTTTGTACATAGAAGTTTGACTAACACAAAAACGAGCGTATGGGTCCGGACCTTTACAGGCCGTCAGTCGATACACTCTAAATAAAATATAAATATATATAAATATAAAATAGCCTATAAATGAAATAAAATAGCTCTCAGACAAATTCAAGCACTTTTATCTTACAGAACTAGCTGGCGCCACTAGGGCCCGGTCACCAAGCTGGCGCCACTAGGGCCCGATCACCAAGCTAGCGCCACTAGGGCCCGATCACCAAGCTAGCGCCACTAGGGCCCGATCACCAAGCTAGCGCCACTAGGGCCCGCTCAGCAAGCTGGCGCCACTAGGGCCCGGTCAGCAAGCTGGCGCCACTAGGGCCCGATCACCAAGCTAGCGCCACTAGGGCCCGCTCAGCAAGCTGGCGCCACTAGGGCCCGATCACCAAGCTAGCGCCACTAGGGCCCGCTCAGCAAGCTGGCGCCACTAGGGCCCGATCACCAAGCTAGCGCCACTAGGGCCCGCTCAGCAAGCTGGCGCCACTAGGGCCCGATCACCAAGCTAGCGCCACTAGGGCCCGCTCAGCAAGCTGGCGCCACTAGGGCCCGATCACCAAGCTGGCACCACTAGGGCCCGATCACCAAGCTGGCGCCACTAGGGCCCGCTCAGCAAGCTGGCGCCACTAGGGCCCGCTCAGCAAGCTGGCGCCACTAGGGCCCGCTCAGCAAGCTGGCGCCACTAGGGCCCGCTCAGCAAGCTGGCGCCACTAGGGCCCGCTCAGCAAGCTAGCATGTGTGTGAGAGCGTGTGCTGTATGTGCAAAAAGTAGAAGTAGAAATGGCAAGGGAAATGTCATCAACAATATAGGCCTAGATTTGTATTTACTTTGGTGTTTGTTCTCCAGTGGTTACCCTTTTCTTATCGCAACAGGTCACACATTTTGTCTGCGATGATTTCAAACTGCGGTATTTGACATAACAGATATGGGAGCTGGTCAATATTTGATTTGTTTTCAAGTTTGCATATGGTTGTACATTTGGCATGGGTGCTAGGACAGTGGGCACACAGCCTGTCTTCTCTGCCTACGGAGGCCTCTCTCAATAGCAAGGCTATTCTCACTGAGTCTGTAGATTGTCAATTCTTTCCTCAGTTTTGCCATGTACAGTATGTTTAGGGTAATTTGCAGTATATATATATATATATATATATATATATATATATATATATATATATATATATATATATATGTTTGGTTATAATTTGGTTTGCCCAAAGGCTTTATTGGGTTGGTAGTTGGTTGTGAACCTTTCTCTCTCTCTGTGTGTGATGGGAGAAACGTCTCTTCCCCCCCCCCCCCCCCTCTAGTCTTAATGTGTATTCAGATAACCACTGTAGCATGTCTGATTTCTCTTGGCTTGAGAGTGTGTGTGTGAGTGTTTCCGTGTGTGTGTGTGTGTGAGTGTTTCGGTGTGTGTGCGTGTGCGTTAACCTCAATGAGATCTTGTTTTGAAGAACTCTAGTGTGACTCAGTGCCTATGTAGTCACTCTATCCAGTCACTGTCAAACACACAATGATGCGTTGTCTCACACCCCCTCCCCGATATAGAAGTCGAGGTCAATTGTACTCAACACAGTGACGCTGGTTCTACTTACAAACACAGCAGAGCGACGTATCAGTCAGTGTGGCATTGTGGGTACTATCTCGTTGCTGGTGTTTGAAATATTTACATTTATTCCATTCATGGTCATGATGGACAACCAGATTTTGAGGCCCGGATTAGAGCCTCACTCATAGCCTTCCTGGAATTCTACTTCCTGTCTTGGTCCTACGGGTTGAGTTCCCCGCTGTTGTCTCGCAGACCCTCTAGTCCCCCATCTTCAGTGTCTAGTTAACAGTGTATCTGTGTCCCCCCCCCTTTTTCTTCTCTGTCTCCCTCTGTTCCCCCTATCTTCCTCTCTTGTTCTGTCACTTTTAATTTTTTGGGGGGGTTCTGTCCGTCCTCTCCGTTTTTTTTCTTCCCACTCCTCCCTCTTGATCCTCCTTGTTCCCTCTTTTTCTCACTCCTCCCTCTTGATCCTCCTTGTCCCCCCCCCCCCCCCCCCCCCCGGGAATGTCTAGAAGCGGGAGTCAAAAAGGGATGGATGTTAAGAGATAGCGGGAGGGTGAAGATGAGAAGAAAGAGCGAGAGGGAGAGATGGTGTGGACCGATGAGTAAGATGTGCTATTCTCCCTATGGAAGTCACACAAAAGAGCTGACATCAATCAAGACATCTTTTAAAGTAGATGAGAGATGCGTCTGACTTCAAATGAACGCTCCCTTGGTGACGAGGCATCGCACACACACACACACACACACACACACACACACACACACACACACACACAGCCATCTTATCTCTTCTCTGCTCACAATGTGTCATATGCAGGGTTGTTTTCGCCACTGTTACTGACTCCTACGTAAGCAATAGCTAGCCTTGCACAACACACACACACACAGCTCATCCGTAGACATTCAGACTATGGTTTTGTAGACTAGAATCTGTAGTTGTTTGTTTTCAGTAGAGGCACTCCTCTGCATATCACTTTAAATCCGAATTTTCTCTCCCTCTATATCCCTTTCTCCCCCCTCTCCCACTTTATCTCTCTCCAGCTCGGGTTGTTTGCTGTTGCGACAGGGCCACGTGTGTGATGGGAGAAACCTCTCTCTCTCCCTCTCTCCCTCCCTCTCTCCCTCTCTCTCCCTCCCTCTCTCCCTCCCTCCCTCTCCCTCCAAGACAAACAGAAGTTCAGCCAGACTGGAGCTCCTCTCCCCTTCCCGGTCTAGAATTCCACGGCTACCCTGGAGCCAGGGAATTTTTATACCTCCTTTCTATGCCTCTCTCTGTCTTTCTCTCTCTCTTTCTTTCACTCTCACCCCCTCTGCCTCCATATCTCTCTCTTTATTTCTCCCTCCCTTTCTCTCTCGCTCTCTCCCTCGTACCTGTGCGTCGGGCTCGTTTATAGACAGGCCAACGGCAACAGTAGGCTACATACACAACTCAATATATCGTAGTCTCTCTCACACTCTCTCTCTCTGTGTCTCTCTCTCTCTCTCTCTCTCCGTCCCTCTCAACCTCCCAGCTGAAGAGACTCACCCACATCTGTTTGAGAAGAGGTGGCAGAGAAAGGGGGAATGAGCAGAGAGGAGAGATGATAGAGGGGGAAGAGGAAGAGGGAGGGAGAGGAGTGTTGACTGTATTTTTCCAGACATGTTGCCGATGCTGGGGCTGAGGGATGGTGTGTGTGTGTGTGTGTATATGTGTGTGTGTGTGTGTGTGTGTGTGAGGTGAAAGTGGATCGCCGGCGGTTTATTCCTCTCCCTTCGCACGCAGTCCCTCACTTCCTCCCGACCTTCCTCAATCACTCCCTCCTTTTCTCTCTTTCCTCGAGCCCAGCTGTTCTCTCCCTCTTTCGCACACACACACACACACACACACACACACACACACACACACACACACACACACACACACACACACACTTGCCAACATAAGGAGCTGATCAACAGCAGAAAAATTACATCATTTCGTTAACCTGTGTGTGTGTGTGTGTGTGTGTGTGTGTGTGTGTGTGTGTGTGCGCGCACCAACATGCTCCACCACACAGCACACTCTCCACCAAGTTGCCGTTAAGCATAATAAATTCCTCACCCTAACCATTTAAAGGGAAGAACAAATCACAAAACTGCCCTGAGACCACTGTAAATTCACCTGTAGTTTACCTGGGCCTGTAGGATAAAAGGTCTCAGAGTGGAAGCACTGATGGAAGTCCATCAATCTAATTCATTATGTTCTGAAAGACCAAACTGATCCTAAATCAGCACCACCCTGTCCATCAATCTAATTCATTATGTTCTGAAAGACCAAACTGATCCTAAATCAGCACCACCCTGTCCATCAATCTAATTCATTATGTTCTGAAAGACCAAACTGATCCTAAATCAGCACCACCCTGTCCATCAATCTAATTCATTATGTTCTGAAAGACCAAACTGATCCTAAATCAGCACCACCCTGTCCATCAATCTAATTCATTATGTTCTGAAAGACCAAACTGATCCTAAATCAGCACCACCCTGTCCATCAATCTAATTCATTATGTTCTGAAAGACCAAACTGATCCTAAATCAGCACCACCCTGTCCATCAATCTAATTCATTATGTTCTGAAAGACCAAACTGATCCTAAATCAGCACCACCCTGTCCATCAATCTAATTCATTATGTTCTGAAAGACCAAACTAATCCTAAATCAGCACCACCCTGTCCATCAATCTAATTCATTATGTTCTGAAAGACCAAACTGATCCTAAATCAGCACCACCCTGTCCATCAATCTAATTCATTATGTTCTGAAAGACCAAACTGATCCTAAATCAGCACCACCCTGTCCATCAATCTAATTCATTATGTCTGAAAGACCAAACTGATCCTAAATCAGCACCACCCTGTCCATCAATCTAATTCATTATGTTCTGAAAGACCAAACTGATCCTAAATCAGCACCACCCTGTCCATCAATCTAATTCATTATGTTCTGAAAGACCAAACTGATCCTAAATCAGCACCACCCTGTCCATCAATCTAATTCATTATGTTCTGAAAGACCAAACTGATCCTAAATCAGCACCACCCTGTCCATCAATCTAATTCATTATGTTCTGAAAGACCAAACTGATCCTAAATCAGCACCACCCTGTCCATCAATCTAATTCATTATGTTCTGAAAGACTAAACTGATCCTAAATCAGCACCACCCTGTCCATCAATCTAATTCATTATGTTCTGAAAGACCAAACTGATCCTAAATCAGCACCACCCTGTCCATCAATCTAATTCATTATGTTCTGAAAGACCAAACTGATCCTAAATCAGCACCACCCTGTCCATCAATCTAATTCATTATGTTCTGAAAGACCAAACTGATCCTAAATCAGCACCACCCTGTCCATCAATCTAATTCATTATGTTCTGAAAGACCAACTGATCCTAAATCAGCACCACCCTGTCCATCAATCTAATTCATTATGTTCTGAAAGACCAAACTGATCCTAAATCAGCACCACCCTGTCCATCAATCTAATTCATTATGTTCTGAAAGACCAAACTGATCCTAAATCAGCACCACCCTGTCCATCAATCTAATTCATTATGTTCTGAAAGACCAAACTGATCCTAAATCAGCACCACCCTGTCCATCAATCTAATTCATTATGTTCTGAAAGACCAAACTGATCCTAAATCAGCACCACCCTGTCCATCAATCTAATTCATTATGTTCTGAAAGACCAAACTGATCCTAAATCAGCACCACCCTGTCCATCAATCTAATTCATTATGTTCTGAAAGACTAAACTGATCCTAAATCAGCACCACCCTGTCCATCAATCTAATTCATTATGTTCTGAAAGACCAAACTGATCCTAAATCAGCACCACCCTGTCCATCAATCTAATTCATTATGTTCTGAAAGACCAAACTGATCCTAAATCAGCACCACCCTGTCCATCAATCTAATTCATTATGTTCTGAAAGACCAAACTGATCCTAAATCAGCACCACCCTGTCCATCAATCTAATTCATTATGTTCTGAAAGACCAAACTGATCCTAAATCAGCACCACCCTGTCCATCAATCTAATTCATTATGTTCTGAAAGACCAAACTAATCCTAAATCAGCACCACCCTGTCCATCAATCTAATTAATTATGTTCTGAAAGACCAAACTGATCCTAAATCAGCACCACCCTGTCCATCAATCTAATTCATTATGTTCTGAAAGACCAAACTGATCCTAAATCAGCACCACCCTGTCCATCAATCTAATTCATTATGTTCTGAAAGACTAAACTGATCCTAAATCAGCACCACCACACTGAGTAGCTTGATACACACGGTGCCTGGTCTACAAATCACCCCCACCTAGCGAAGTGCTTTTCCAAACAAGAATACGTTTAGATCCATATGACGTTTAGATCCATGAGTCCTGCACTATATCCTGGCTTCCTGTGTGGGGTTATGTCTCGTGTCTGTGTCCTAGTTTCCTAAAGCTGGCTGAGGAACAGCCACAGTCTCACAGTCTAGTCTGCTCCATATGCCTGAGTTGTCACCCAGTGGGGGGAGACAGAGAGAGAGAGGGGGGAGAGAGAGAGGGGGGAGGGAGAGAGGGAGAAGAGAGAGAGCGAGAGAGAGAGGGAGAGGGGGGAGAGAGAGGGAGAGGGGGGAGAGAGAGAGGGGGGGAGGGAGAGAGGGAGAAGAGAGAGAGCGAGAGAGAGAGGGAGAGGGGGGAGAGAGAGGGAGAGAGGGAGAGAGGGAGAGGGGAAGAGGGAGAGGGGGGAGAGGGAGCGAGAGAGAGGGAGGAGAGGGAGAGGGGAAGAGAAAGAGGGAGAGGAGGGAGAGAGAGGGAGAGGGGGAGAGAGAGAGGGGGGGGGAGAGAGAGAGATCATACACAGCCAGGCAGGAGAGGAGAGGAGCTCAAATGCAAAGCACATACAGACAGGCACAATGCAGGGGAATGGTAGAGTCACATTAAACCCTCTTCTCATGTCCACTTTTGCATATAATTTTCCCATCCACTTTACATGTTCTCTGTCTCTCACTGTCTCTCACTGTCTCTCACTGCCTCTGTCTCTCACTGTCTCTCACTCTCTGTCTCTCACTCCATGTCTCTCACTGTCTCTCACTCTCTGTCTCTCACTGTCTCTCACTGTCTCTCACTGTGTCTCTCTCTCTGTCTCTCTCTCTGTCTCTCACTGCCTCTCACTCTCTGTCTCTCACTGCCTCTCACTGCCTCTTACTCTCTGTCTCTCACTGCCTCTCTCTGTCTCTCACTGCCTCTCTCTGTCTCTCACTGCCTCTCACTCTCTGTCTCTCACTCTCTGTCTCTCACTCTCTGTCTCTCTCTCTGTCTCTCACTCTCTGTCTCTGTCTCTCTGTCTCTCCTGGAGCTGGAGAGAAAGGCATTTCTCTGTGCACGTGACATTGAAACGTGAAACTGTATCCCAGCTCTTGGGTTGGTTAGGTATTCCTGTGTAATGACTAATGAATGTAGAGACAGAGCTGTCTCCTGGCACGTCATTAGGAGTGGTGTGTGTGTGTGTGTGTGTGTGTGTGTGTGTGTGTGTGTGTGTGTGTGTGTGTGTGTGTGTGTGTGTGTGTGTGTGTGTGTGTGTGTGTGTGTGTGTGTGTGTGTGTGTGTTTTCTCCTGAAAGATATGCCCCTGGCCAGTTGGCAGCTGAATGAGAAATCAAAAGGCTGTGTGTTGAACAGAGACCTCCAATCAATAACACAGTGCTTCAGCCTCTCGGACACACACACACACACACACACACACACACACACACACACACACACACACACACACACACACACAGCCTGTATAACACAATCAGGCAGGCACACACACACACACACACACACACACACACACACACACAGCCTGTATAACACAATCAGGCAGGCAGGCACACACACACACACACACACACCCTGTATAACACAATCAGACACACACACACACACACACACACACACAGAGGTCTCCGTGGCGCCGTTTTTGTTTTTTTTACGAGCGCGTTAATTACTGTGACGTTTGGAGGAAGGGGAGAAAGTCACGTGATTCCCGAACGAGGGATCGAGAGAGGAGGAGAGGAGAATAGAGCTGGCTGATATGGACAGTGGTCCCTATTTCAGTACATTTCCTGAGAAACCCTGTGGACTGATGCGTTTATAACGTTAAGGTGGGCCCGTTAAAACAACCATCCTTTAAACTACTAGATGGACGGGTTGTGGCCGTCAGATGTCCAATGAACCGTCATTAGCAAACATATGTCGTTTCAAACTCTCATTTCACGTTTCTCTAGTTTAGGGCTTCGTCGCCGTGGTGAACGATATCAACAAAATGCCCTGCGATAAGTGATCGGTGTCGGTCATTTCCAGGTTTATCGTCCCAGCTCTAGAGGAGAGAGAGGACAGAGGAGAGGACAGAGGGAGAGAGAGGACAGAGGAGAGGACAGAGGGAGAGAGAGGACAGAGGGAGAGAGAGGGACAGAGGGAGAGAGAGGACAGAGGGAGAGAGAGGACAGAGGGAGAGAGAGGACAGAGGGAGAGAGGGGACAGAGGGAGAGAGGGGACAGAGGGAGAGAGAGGACAGAGGGAGAGTGTGTATCGGGTAGTGACCGGCCTCTTTCCTTCCACCCTCCTCTCTCCTCTCCTTCCTGTCTCTGTCCGTCAGTCTGCGATGCAGTCATTGATCAGAAAAGGTGTGTGTGTGTGTGTGTGTGTGTGTGTGTGTGTCGGCTGTAGAACAACCTGCCTTCGCGCCTGACACACACATTCTTAATGGAATGCCATTAGTCAGTGAAGCAGCACACACACACACACACACACACACACACACACACACACACACACACACACACACACACAGGAAAGCAGGTACTCTCAGGCACACTTGTGTGAACAAGAAGTGAAGGGTTGAGAGAGTGTTTGCATCCTAAATGGCACCATATTCCTTATATAGTGCACTACTTTTGACCAGGGCCCGTGGGGTTCCAGTTTAAAAGTGTGCCATTTAGGCCGTAACCAGAGTGTATGCCAGATGAAAGGGCGGGTTCTTGACACTCTCTATTCCCTCTCTCCCTCCGTTTCTCTCCTTCCCTCTATCCCTCTCTTTACTACCTTTTCTCCTTCACCCCTTTGGCTCTGGGGGGGGGGGGGGTCTACATAATCATGGAGAGGGGGGTGGAGAGAAGGAGAGAGAGAGGTGGAGAAAGAGAGTACGGCCTTGAAGGAATATTCCTTTAGCTTTGGCCAAAGCTCAGAGGAGAGGGAGAGAAAGGTCCAGATAGGGAGAGGGGATAGAGAAAGGAGAGGGAGGTAGAGGGGATAGAGAAAGGAGAGGTAGAGGTATAGAGAAAGGAGAGGGAGGTAGAGGTATAGAGAAAGGAGCGAAGGAGGGGAGAGAGGGGAGCGAGGGAGAGGAGAGGGAGCGAGGGAGGGGACCGAGGGAGAGAGAGGGAGCGAGGGGAGCGAGGGAGAGGAGAGAGGGGAGCGAGGGAGAGGAGAGAGGGAGCGAGGGAGAGGAGAGAGCGAGGGAGAGGAGCGAGGGAGAGGAGCGAGGGAGAGGAGAGAGGGAGCGAGGGAGCGAGGGGAACGAGGGAGAGGCGAGAGGGAGCGAGGGAGAGGAGAGAGGGGAGCAAGGGAGAGGAGAGAGGGAGCGAGAGAGGGAGCGAGGTCAGAGAGCTCATTTAGAACTAGCTCTTCTGACGGCTGCTGCTCATGCATATTTAATGAGCGCTAACACACACACACACACACACACACACACACACACACACACACACACACACACACACACACACACACACACAGAGGGCCAAGGTCTGTGTGTGTTCAGAAGAATCTCTACAGCAATGATCTTGAGCAATCTCTCCCTGTGGCCTCTTGTTCTTTTAAAAATCTCTCTCCTCCCCCCCTCTCTCTCTCCTCTCCCCCCCCTCTCTCCTCTCTCCCCCCCTCTCACTCCTCTCCCCCCTCTCTCTCTCCTCTCTCCCCTCCCCCCCCTCTCTCTCCTCTCCCTCCCCCCCTCTCTCTCTCCTCTCTCCTCTCTCCCCTCCCCCCTCTCTCTCTCCTCCCCCCTCTCTCTCTCCTCTCTCTCCCTCCCCCCCTCTCTTTCTCCTCTCTCCTCTCCCCCCCTCTCTCTCCTCTCCTCTCCCCCACCCCTCTCTCTCTCCTGTCTCGTGGTAAGCTGCAGCACTGAGCAGTAAAACCACTCATAGCCAGTGTGGTAGTAGATAGCCTACCAAGACTGACAGTGAGAGGAGGGAGAAGGAGAGATAATTGAATGAGTGTAGACAGATAAAACAAAGAGAGGCAGAGAGAGATCCCCTCTTTTCTTTGTATGTGTGTTGCTGGCCAGACTGACAGTGAGAGTAGATAAAGAGAGGGAGAGAGGTTTGAATGAGTGTGTCGATAGAATAGAGAGAGGGGGGGGGGGAGTCTCTGTGAGCTAACTATGGGGAAGCCTTAAACTGACCTTTTGGGTAACACACACACACACACACACACACACACACACACACACACAGTGCGGGTGAAGAGTGATTTTAAACAGCTGAGCTTGTTTCCATTGAGCTAACTTTGGCTTTCACAGTTACCACTGCAGCCAGCCTTTTAGCCAGAACCCCACAGCACACACACACACAAACACACACTAACAGGGTTGCAGGGCATGTTGCTGTGAGTGCATTAGAGAGGGGCTCTCCCCTGAGGTAAGAGGACAGGAGTCACTCAGAGGACAACAGTGTGTGTGTGTGTGTGTGTGTATTGCTGTCTGTTCTTTTTTAATTCCTTTTCCTCTCATCCCCTCTCCCTTATTCTTTATTTATCTCACACTCCAACATCTCTCTCTCTCTCTCTCCCCTCTCTCTCCCCCCCCCTCTCTCTCTCCCCCCCCTCTCTATCTCTCTCTCTCTCTCTCTCTCTCTCTCCCCCCCCTCTCTCTCTCATATCCTGAGTCCAGATGTAGCGAAGAGTGTTGAGAGAATATCAATATGTGTGTGTTTGTATAATGAAGTCTCATTACCATGGATAGGGGACGTTGTTTCCTTTTCTTTTTGGAGGACTGGTGTGTGTGTGTGTGTGTGTGTGTGTGTGTGTGTGTGTGTGTGTGTGTAAGGGGTCATTAGTCTTCCTTTGAAACGTGCCAGAGACCGTAGGTATGGGCGAGATGGCGAATCCGTAGCTCCGTGTGGGTGTTCGGTGTCGGGAGCTGTAAAGAGGCATTGACCATCCTGAACACCAGCCTTGTGTCTCTGTCTGTGTTCGTACCTTCCGTTCTTTCATTCTTTCTTTCTGCTTGCATTTTGTTTCTATCTTTTGAGGCGTGCATTTTCTGTAGTTGATGTGATTCAGGGCTCATCTGTAAAAGAGACCTTGGTCTCAGCATGACCCCCTGATGAAATAGAGCTTAAATAAATTCAATGCCGTTACATTTGGTTTAAATATGACTCTTGTATTGAAAGGGATATTCTCTACGTTCAGTGGATACTATATTTTCATGACTTTCTATTTAACTCGGCAAGTCAGTTAAGAACAGATTCTTATTTACAATGACGGCCTACCGAGGAACAGTGGGTTAACTGCCTTGTTCAGGTGCAGAACGACAGATTTTTACCTTGTCAGCTCGGGGGATTCGATCTAGCAACCTTTCGGTTACTGGCCCAACGCTCTAACCACTAGGCTACCTGCCGTTATTAGTGAATCATATGGGTATGATAGCAAGTGTGTATGCTATATAGTGTCTTGTGTGCTCAGCAGTGAGTCGGATCATGTATGTGACAAGGCGTAATATGTGTGGATAGTGCACTGGACTTCTAATTCGAAGGTTGTGGGTTCGTGTCCCACCGGAGTGGCATCTTTGGGGCCCCCCGAGTGACGCAGCGGTTTAAGTCAGTGCGTCTCAGTGCTAGAGGCGTCCCTACCGACCCCGGTTCGATTCCAGGCTGTATCACAACTCCGGCCGCGATTGGGAGCCCCATAGGACGGCGCACAATTGGACCAGCGTCGTCCGGGTTAAGGTTTGGCCCGGGTTAGGCCATCATTGTAAATAAGAATTTGTTCTTAACTGACTTTGCCTGGTTAAATAAAAGGTTTAAATAAAAGAAATGAAGAAATGTGTGTAATATCTAGTGACAACGCTTTGTGTGTGTAGAGAATCCCATTAACTCGATCTATACAGGCGTCACATGATTATATGAGTTAGTAATAATACTTAATATGTGTCGTATGATAGGCCTGAATCACAGGTTCTGGACTATAGGCATCATTCAACAGGGATTCTGGTCCTTGTTCACTCCAATGCTTCCCACAGTAGTGTCAAGTCGACTGGATGTCCTTTGGGTGGTGGACCATTGTTTATACACACGGGAAATTGTTGAGCGGGGAAAACCCAACAGCGTTGCAGTTCTTGACATAAACCGGTGCTCCTGGCACCTACTACCGTACCCCGTTCAAAGGCACTTCCATTTTTTTGTCTTGCCCATTCACCCTCTGAATGGCACACATACACAATCCATGTCTCAATTGTC
>NC_042964.1:24859196-24879196 GCF_901001165.1 Salmo trutta | reverse complement strand
ATATTTAGAGGTTGATTTAGAATGACTGAGAACAGATATTTAGAGGTTGATTTAGAATGACTGAGAACAGATATTTAGAGGTTGATTTAGAATGACCGAGAACAGATATTTAGAGGTTGATTTAGAATGACCGAGAACAGATATTTAGAGGTTGATTTAGAATGACTGAGAACAGATATTTAGAGGTTGATTTAGAATGACTGAGAACAGATATTTAGAGGTTGATTTAGAATGACCGAGAACAGATATTTAGAGGTTGATTTAGAATGACCGAGAACAGATATTTAGAGGTTGATTTAGAATGACCGAGAACAGATATTTTCCCCCATATGTTCCCTGGTTGGTCTGCAGCCATTTAAAAAGAAGCCGTCTATGTTTGGTTAGTTGATGTTGATCTCATCCGAATTCCGCGCCTTTCTAATGTCTCTGTATATCAACAATTTGTGAATTCTAGATCTGGCCGTTACTGTTTGCTTTGCCACAGTCTGTTTTGTCTAGCAGCCATAGTGTAGACTGGACTACACTACAGCCTATTTGGTCTAGCAGCCATACTGTAGACTGGACTACACTACAGTCTGTTTTGTCTAGCAGCCATACTGTAGACTGGACTACACTACAGTCTGTTTTGTCTAGCAGCCATAGTGTAAACTGGACTACACTACAGTCTGTTTTGTCTAGCAGCCATACTGTAGACTGGACTACACTACAGTCTGTTTTGTCTAGCAGCCATACTGTAGACTGGACTACACTACAGTCTGTTTTGTCTAGCAGCCATACTGTAGACTGGACTACACTACAGTATTTCCACTCGCTAGCTGCTACTCTGTATCTTATTCCAGAGGATAAGGCGGTGACGCAGTTCCTCTACGTCAAACTGACGTCAAACCGCTTCGAAGAATCGTGGCAGGCAACCCGGATGTCCAGAGAGGCGTCACTCACTGTCACACCAGCTAAATGTAGACCCAGGGTCGTAGGTTAACTGGCCCGGAGAGAGATTAAGAGGAGGGGGGGTGAGAAAACGTGGGAGACAAGTGATATGGAGACTAGGTTGGAAATGAACTGAGGTGCGGAGGGTTAAACGAGGGTCGCGACAGGAGGGGGAATATACCAGGCGCACGACAGCGATAACTTTGCGAGTTAGTAAATGGTTCCGGCTTTCTTGGGCAGCTAGACGTTCGATGGACCTGGTAGACATTTTGACATCAACAAAACGTACACCAGTTACACCAACAGCGAAGGGGTAGTCTGTATCCCTCTTCTCTTTCTCACCCTCTCTGTTGGGGACAACTTTATCTTGTCCCTGAGTATTTCTCTCTCCCTCTCTCTCTTTCCCTCCCTCCCCCCTCTCTCTCTCGTTGCTAGTATATTTCTGTTAGCTGTGGTTGATACAGTATACAGTACACACCCCTCTCCCCCCTCCTCCCCCCTTTCACCCGCTCTGCTTCAGCGGTATGAATGGAGTCCATTATGGAAGACGGGATTTTCCTTTGTCGCCAAGGCAACCTGTAGAACCCCCGTATTATGGGCTGTCCCTCCCTAACCTACAGGTCGCTGTGGAGTAGAGAGGGAGGGGGAGATAAAGAGTGAGAGAGGGAATAAGACACGGCGGTAGAACAAATGAGAGTGAGAGAGAGCAAGAGAAAGTGTCAGACACAGAAGGAGAGAGAGTAAAAGGGGGAGAGCGACAGAGTAAAAGAGAGAGCGTCTTTCTGTCCAGAAGGAAAGCGTAGACAATATGCTTATCATCAGAGCAAGACATGCAGGGGGAGGGAGGGAGAGATGGAGAGGGGGAGGGAGAGAGGGGGGAGGGAGAGAGAGAGAGGGGGGAGGGAGAGAACGAGAGAGCGAGAGAGAGGGACTTCCTGTAGTGTGCAATTTGGCCCTGTCAGGACAAAGACTCTCACTCCTACACTATAGTTCTGTAGTACACACTACTGTGTATGACACTACAACACTATTATAACCCCCACATGACATGACATTTCTTTTTTTCTTTAACCTTTATTTAACTAGGCAAGTCAGTTAAGAACAAAATGTTATTTACAGTGACAGCCTACCGGGGAACAGTGGGTTAACTTCCTGTTCAGGGGTAGAACCACAGATTTTTACCTTGTCAGCTCGGGGATTCGATCCAGCAACCTTTCGGTTACTGGCCCAACGCTCTAGCCACTAGGCTACCTGCCCGCCCCAAATTATGCCTGCATACACTCATTTAGTATGACCGTATATCCTGTATAGTGTCCCATCCTGACCCTGTGACCTGACCAAGACGAACTCTCACATGTGCTCATATAATATTACACCAGTCATATACTGGTGTGTGTGTCCTTGAAGCGACTGTTGCAATGTTTTGAGAGAGTAACTAAGAGAGAGAGTAACTAAGAGAGAGAGTAACTAAGAGAGAGAGTAACTAAGAGAGAGAGTAACTAAGAGAGAGAGTAACTAAGAGAGAGAGTAACTAAGAGAGAGTAACTAAGAGAGAGAGAGAGAGTAACTAAGAGAGAGTAACTAAGAGAGAGAGAGAGTAACTAAGAGAGAGAGTAACCAAGTTCATATGATTCACTTGCTGTGGGTGTGTGTGCTCACCTATCTGTGTGTGTGTTGCTGCAGAAGGCAGCAGTTCATCTCTACAGAGCTGTGGCCTTCTATCCGTTAATCTGTGAAACACTGTAGCTCTCTCCTTTCCCTCCTCTCTCACTGCCTCTCACCCTCTCACCCTCCTTCCCCCTCTCTCTCTCTCTCTGTCTCCCTCCTTCCTTCTCTTTCTCCCTCCTTCACTCTCCCTCTCTGTCTCCCTCCTTCCCTCTCCCCCTCTGTCTCCCTCCTTCCTTCCCTCTCTCTCTCTCTCTCCCTTACTCCCTCCCTTCCACCCTCTTTACCTCCTTAAAAATGCCATTGATTTTATTACAGCAACAATGAGTCTGCTGTGGCCACGTAATCCACCCATTAAACCATTGCTGGAGGAGGGAGGGAGGGAGGGAGAAGAAAGAGAGGAAGTCTGCTTCCTTTATGTGTCTCTAATGCCAGCGGGTCTGTCCTGAGGGAGAGGCTTACTGTTAAACACACGCGTTAAAAAGGTCCCTAACCACTGTGTTCCACAGACAGGATGGCACTTTGTGAAGCTGGTGCTAGGAGAACATGTATATTTTAGATGTGAAATGGGCCATGGTTGAGTGGAGATAGGGCACTGCAAATAAATATGTAAGAAGTGTAGTCAGATAGATTATACATCGGTTTATAAAACCCTGTTTTGGGCTTTCGAGAAACAATTCCGGTGCCCAGCACCGTTGCCTCGCCCATCAATCTGCCCCTCCCTCCTTTCATATTGTCTGCTGTTCTTCATTCAGCCCTTTATACGCATTGATTCTTCCCTCGCAGCTGACAAGTGTGAAATGAATACAGTGTCTGTTCTCTCTGTCCATCGCTCTTCTTCTTCGCTCCATCTCTCTGTGCTGCTTTATATTTCCAATCTCTCCGTCGTTCCTACGTTCCCCCTCTTCTTCCCGTTTCCCCTGATTTCCTCGTCCTGTTTTCGTTCTTTCTTTTTTTTTACTTCTCCTTGCCCTCCCTCCCTTCCTCTACGGGGGGGTTTATTCCGTCCCTTTTTCTACAAGAGAGTACACTTTTAAACATGTTTCACTTGCAACGAGGGACAAATAGTGCTGGCTTCTCTCTTATCAGCCTCTCTCTACTTATTCTTTGAGAGGGAAGGGAGGGAGGGGGAACAAAAACCCTGAAAGAAACATCAGGCATAAAGGACAAAACAGAGGAGAAGAAAAGAAAGGAGAGAGAGAGAGGGAGAGGGAGAAGTGGTGTTTGTGTGTGTTGATGTGTTAGCTAGCTAGTGACTCACTCCCAGTGTGTGGCGCAGCTGGGTCAGTACAGGGAGACTAGCGCCGATGCAGATTTAGCCCTAGCCTCCAGCTGCTTAGTATATATAGCCACAATGTGTTCTCCCGTTAACTAATTAATGAAGCTAACTACGCTAACACTAGGTACATGTATACGCCATTGATTTATTCATGAAGCTAAGCTAACTACGCTAACACTAGGTACATGTATACGCCATTGATTTATTCATGAAGCTAAGCTAACTACGCTAACACTAGGTACATGTATAGGCCATTGATTTATTCATGAAGCTAAGCTAACTACGCTAACACTAGGTACATGTATACGCCATTGATTTATTCATGAAGCTAAGATAACTACGCTAACACTAGGTACATGTCTACTCCATTGATTTATTCATGAAGCTTGGCTAACTACGCTTAGACTAAGTGCATGTATACCCTATTGACTTATTCACGAGTTAGGCTAAGTTAGCAAGTGGCATGTATGTTACTGTAGCTAAATGTGTTATTTCATTAACATATTTATGAAGCTAGGCTAGCTAGGCTAGTGCTCCACTTAATACTCCTCTCTCATCTTCTTCCTGGGAGTTCATTGACATTCGTTGAGCGGCGAGAAGAACGATTCAGACCTCAGGGAGTGTATGTGTGTGTCCTCACAAGCATAGTAAAACAAGGAACTTCGGTCCCTACAAGGGAAAAAAAAGCAATTTTAGCCTTAGGGGTTAGGTTTAGGGTTAGAATTAGGGTAATAATTTACTGTCATCAAACATCAGACACGTGTATGCTGAATTTTCTAGAGTAAACAGGTTTGAGAGAAAGAGAATGTAGCAAACCAAGTAAAAAACCCAATGCTGTGAAACAGATACCACAGTGTCACAAACACACACGTAGACAAACACACACACACACACACACACACTGAGAAAGGAAACAGAGAAGTTGTGCCGTTAGCAAAAGGTCAACAGCAGCCTTCAGGAGGAGAAGATATAACATGACAACACTGATTATAGAGAGAGAGACAGTGAGAGAGAGACAGAGAGAGAGAGAGAAGGAGAGAGACAGGGAGAGAGAGAAGAAGAGAGAGGGAGACAGGGAGAGAGAGAGACGGAGAGAGAGCGAGAGACAGGGAGAGAGAGAGGGAGACAGGGAGAGAGACGGGAGAGACAGGGAGAGAGAGAGACAGGGAGAGAGAGAGAGACAGGGAGAGAGAGAGACAGGGAGAGAGACAGGGAGAGAGAGAGACAGGGGAGAGAGAGAGACAGGGGAGAGAGAGAGACAGGGAGAGAGAGAGACAGAGAGGGAGAGACAGGGAGAGACAGAGAGAGAGACAGGGAGAGACAGAGAGAGAGACAGGGAGAGAGGACTACAGGCACTCAGAAAACCAGTCAGAGCAGAGCTCAGCAGTGATAGTAATTGGCTGTGATGATCTAGTCCAGTGGTTCCCAAACTATAGGGGGCTCAGTCTTACTCTTGAAAGTTGTAGTAGTGGAAGGCACAAGGTGCAATTTCGAAATTGGGCAGTGCATCATCAGTTCATGTCAACTTTTTATATTTCGTTTTTTTTAGCCCATCGATATTGTTGTAATTTTATTGTCACTCAGATATCACATGAATACACATTAGACATGGCAAAATGTAAAGAATTGCAAGAAAACATGCTTTAAAACTGCTACATTTTCTTTGTACCCCATGACAAAATGTGTAGAATTGTAAGAAATAAGCTTGAAACCTGCAAAATTCTCTCCGCCAACAAGAGGGGTGTGAACAGTTTGTGTCATGAACAGTGCTTGTGCCCATAGGAATAGATGTTGGGTTTGGGAACACCTGATCTAGTCTGTGTTCTATACTCATCTACTCTTTTATACGCCTGTGTGCTCCAGATAGAATAGAATGAGTCTAGTGAACCAGAATCAAATAATTCATTCTGAACGGGAGTCACACCTGTTCTCTTTGAATTCTCTTATGAGATTTGGTTCCCACTGGACTCACATTCTACTGGCTATGTGCTCCAGTCTAGTGAACCACAGTCAGGACAGACTACTGAAAATCCCCTTGCTTGTTTCATAACAATGATTAGTGACTAGACAGACAGAGAGAGAGACAGAGAGACAGACAGAGAGAGAGAGAGAGACAGAGAGAGACAGACAGAGAGAGACACAGAGAGAAACAGAGACGAAGTTAGCCCAGTGGAAACAAGGTCAGCTCTTTTAAACCGCCCCATCTAGTATGACAGTGTTACACACACACACACACACACACACACTCTAACCCCTGTCACTAAGTAAGCTATGACATAACAGCCTTGGTCTAACTTGGACTCTGTCATAGCCTGACGGATGGAGGACGGTGTTGTGACATATACTGCCTCCCCGGAACGACTGGTGTCCTGTAGTGTAATGAGTGAAAACACCGCTCCCTCTTTTCCTCTCTTCCTGATCACTCCAGAAGTGTTGGGCTCATATTGAGTTCAAGTCCAGGCTCTGGCTGGGCCACTCAAGGACATTCAGAGACTTGTCCCGAAGCCACTCCTGCGTAGTCTTGGCTGTGTGCTTAGGGTCGTTGTCCTGTTGGAAGGTGAACCTTCACCCCAGTCTGAGGTCCTGAGCGCTCTGCAGCAGGTTTTTATCAAGAATCTCTCTGTATGATGTGATGCTTGGCATTCAGGCCAAAGAGTTCAACCATGGTTTCATCAGACCAGAGAATCTTGTTTCTCGTGGTCTGAGAGTCCTTTAGGTGCCTTATGGCAAACTCCAAGCGGGCTATCATGTGCCTTTTACTGAGGAGTGGCTTCCGTCTGGCCACTCTACCATAAAGGCCTGATTGGTGGAGTGCCTCAGAGATGGTTCTCCTTCTGGAAGGTTCTCCCATCTCCCCAGAGTTAGCAACAGATCTGTTCTGTCAGTGTGACCATTGGGTTCTTGGTCACCTCCCTGACCAAGACCCTTCTCCTCCGATTGCTCATTTTGGCGGGGCGGCCAGCTCTAGGAAGAGTCTTGGTGGTTCCAAACTTCTACATTTAAGAATGATGGAGGCTACTGTGTTCTTGGGGACCTTCAATGCTGCAGACATTTTTTGGTACCCTTCCCCAAATCTGTGCCTTGACACAATCCTGTCTCTGAGCTCTACGGATAATTCCTTCGACCTGATGGGTTGGTTTTTGCTCTGACATGCACTGTCAACTGTGGGACCTTATATAGAAAGGTGTGTGCCTTTCCAAATCATGTCCAATCAATTGAATATTTTTTTTAACCTTTATTTAACTAGGTAAGTCAGTTAAGAACAAATTCTTATTTACACTGACGGCCTAGGAACAGTAGGTTAACTGCCTTGATCAGGGGCAGAACGACAGATTTGTACCTTGTCAGCTCGTGGATTCGATCTCGCAACCTTTCGGTTAACGCTCTAACCACTAGGCTACCTGCCGCCCAAGTCCAGGCTCTGGCTGGGCCACTCAATTTACCACAGGTGGACTCCAATCAAGATGTAGAAACATATCAAGGATGATCAATGGAAAC
This sequence comes from Salmo trutta, assembly GCF_901001165.1. NCBI lineage: Eukaryota > Metazoa > Chordata > Actinopteri > Salmoniformes > Salmonidae > Salmo > Salmo trutta. Next base: position 24,871,827 of record NC_042964.1, on the reverse strand, counting down.
AGGATGCACCTGAGCTCAATGTCGAGTCTCATAGCAAAGGGTCTGAATACTTATGTAAATAAGGTATTTAAGTTTTATATTTTTAAGGTATTTGCAAAAATGTCTAAAAACCTGGTTTTGCTTTGTCGTTATGGGAAATTGTGTATATATTGATGAGGGAGAAAAACAATTGAATGCATTTTAGAATGAGGCTGTAACGTTACAAAATGTGGAAAAAGTCAAGGGCTCTGAATATCTTTTCGAATGCACTGTAATCACGATACTTAGGTGCCAATTCGATATGAATTGCGATTCTCACCATTCTATATGTATTGATTTTTATAGCGATTCGAAGATCCAAATATATTGTAATGAACATTCAGGGAGTGTGTTTCTTTCGCCTTCGCAGAAGGCAGGAATCGTGGTCACAGGCAGGCAATGGTCATACACAGGTAGGCAAACAGGCAGGTGAATCAAAACTAGGACCGAAGGCTACAACTGGTTCTCACAAACGAGCCAGGAAAGGGCTTTAGTAGAGTCAAAACGAACAACACCTCACAAAGGCACAAACGGAACGAACTGAACTAAATAGGGAGCTGATGAGACCAGGTGAGTAACTAACACAGGTGAAATCAATGAACACAAATGAAAGACAGGGCTACGTTCAAGAGCACAACGGAACAGAACACAAGGTTGACTATGAAAATAAACACAGAACCTGACATATATATTGCTCATTATATGTCAGCTGCAGAGAAACGAGAGAAAGCGTGAGAAAATGAGTTTTGATCAGTCAGGGAAATAAAAGTGATGAAAACATGTTGGCTTACTTTTTAAAAAGAAGACGGAGCGGAAGTCATAGGATGAAAAATACCAGCGTTTTGGTGCAAGTACAGCTGCCTAGCGCTAGCTAACGCTACCTAGCAACATTGTTTTGTCAACATTTGGAGTCAAAGTATAGATATAATATCGTCCAAAAAATAATATTGCGTTATGTCACCGTATCTATTTTCTCTGCCGTCACTAATCAACACTGTGTAAGACGCTGAGGCTATTTATTGTAGCTTGCGACTGCGTCACCTTCCCCCCATTATGCTACCTAATTCAAAACCTCATAAACTTTATTAGTATTCTATCAGGATGACGACGAGGATCATTAAGAGTTATGGTGTGACATTAAAATATGGGTCTCCGCGTTAAGTCGTGACCAGGATGCTGTAATGTATGACGAGATGTACTGTCGTAGCGGTATGGTGTGAAATGGGAGTGTCTGTTGACTTCGTAAAATATTTATTTTTTTATCTCAATTGTTGAAAGGCATCGAAGAAGCTGTAAATCAGTCGCAAATTGCTAACATATTGGTTTTAAATTGGTAGTAAATTGGTTGTAAATCTGAGGCTGGTTAGTGGTAAATTACATATTGAGACAAAATGCTGAGCTTTTCAGGGATTAGACCTAGAGAAGCTAGGGGAGAGGTCAGAGGCACAAGGGGGTCCTCTGGGGGAGGATGGGGGTTGTAGGGAGGGGTGTGTAGGGTAAGGGGGGTAGAGTCCCCGCCCCCTAAAGAAGCTAGGGGAGAGGTTTGGGGCACTAGGGGGACCCTTGGGGGACTCTACCCCCCCCCCCCCTCCCCATCCTAATCCACTTTATACTGTCTGAGACCTGAGATATCCCCACCCATCAGAAGTCAATTTGTACAGACAGGGATCGGCTGGGTGGCTAAACTGCCTTTATTCCTTCTGCAACAGACAGGAATCCATCCGGATGTGCTAATGCATTGTTCTTTTGCTACAGAGAGTGAGTCTCCCCCGAAGGATTATACTGCTATGTTGATACAGACAGAGACCCAAATCTGTTGCTAAACTGGACAGGGACAGGGATCCATCCGGATGTGCTAATACATTGTACTACTGCTACAGAGATCCTACTCACTAATCCCCGTGAACAATCATTCTGTGTTGTACTACTGCTAACTAGAGAAGGATCCGGATCTTGCCCAAAGGATTAGTGCGGATCCGCTTTAGACTGACCCAGAATCAGGATCCGTCCGGATCTGTTATACTGATCACTAACCTCTCAGTGGAAACACTCCACTAATCTCCCTGAAACGAACCAGCTCTAGGACTATCTCTGGAAGCTTAGCAAGACCCCCAATACCAGTCCTGTCCCACATCCTAACTCGGCCTAGTGTATAGCAGTCTCGGACTGGCTTTGCAATGGCAATCAAAAGTCCTACACTATAGGGAATAATAGGGTGCCATTTCAGACACGCCCAGGTATCTCCAGCTCTTTCCATGGGGAAACCCCAGGTTGTAGAATCTTTAGTTAGATCAGTCGTTTTGGTTAAGTCCAGCTCCTGTCTATATCAGCCTAAACGTGTATTAGAATCAGCCCCCCCCCCCCTCCACAAATAATCGATTCTTAACCTTGGCCACAAAAGCGTCACTTCACTGTTCTCCAGTCAGTGTAACCAGTGACCAAGAGGCTTGTCTCTGGAATTCCATTGCTCGTCGTCGTCACTCTGTGACATCATCAGTCTGTGATGTAACCAATGGCGTCATCAGACTCGGTGTCTCCAAACATGTCATCAGGGGACAGCAAGTCAGAATAGGGAGTCAGGGTGTCGAGGCGTTGTTGGCGTGGCCATGTAACATAGTTGTCATGACGATAAGGCTTATACGCGTGGTGTTGAGGGGACAGAGGATGACAGACAGACAGTGTAGGGGGAGGGTGACAATGTAACGCTGTCACTACCTGTGGAGCGAACAGGGGGGGATTTGAGGACACAGACACACATGCCAAACAAATACACACACACACTAAAGAGCATGCACACACACACACACACACACACACACACACACACACACACACACACACACACACACTCTCTCGGCATGCTGAGTGACCACCCATGGGGGGAAACTGCAGACCATTGCACAGTACAGGAAAACACACAATGCAGGACAACACACAGGGGTATCACACACACACACACGGAAGTATGCATGCTGCACGCATGCCTTTATAAACACACGTGCACACACTCACATCTATACAGAGAAACACATATTCAAACCTAGTAGGGTGTATGGCTTTGACCCCTGTCTCATAAATATATGACATAGGACATCTCCCCCTTTACCCTTCTGAAGGACAGTGTGTGTGTGTGTGTGTGTGTGTGTGTGTGTGTGGCTATGAATCACCCACAATACTGACAAACCTGTCACTAAGATTGAGTCCAAAATGTCAACCTATTTTCTATTTAGTGCCCTACTTCTGAACCAGGGCCTATATGGCTCTAGTCAAAAGTAGTGTACTATTTAGGGAATATGCTACCAGTTGGGGCACAACCTAAGCCCCAGGAGACTGCCAAGAGGAGCAACAAGCTCAGATTGAACACACACTCTCTCTTTCTCTCTACCCCCCTCTGTCCTTCCCTCTCTCTTCTCTGTCTCTCTCTTCTGTCTCGCTCCCTCCCTCTCTCTCTCTGTAATGGTGTGTCAGTCATCATTAGTTGTTCTTTTGTTTTCTCTTTAATCACCATCTCTGACATCAACAACCCTGTCACTCACGCTTCGTGTGTGTGTGTGTGTGTGTGTGGGTGGGTGTGGACGTGTTTAGCTATACTTGTGGGGAACATTTCTGTAGTCCCCACAAGGTCAAATGCTATTTCTAGGGGGTTTACAGTGCCTTCTGAAACTGTTCAGACCCCTTGACTTTTTCCACATTTTGTTACGTTACTGCTTTATTCTGAAATGGATTAAATAAAACATTTTCTTCAGCAATCTACACACAATACCCCATAATGACAAAGCAAAAACAGGTTAAGACATTAAAAAATATATATATATATTATTTTTTTTTACTTATTACATAAGTATTCAGACTCTTTGCTATGAGACTCGAAATTGAGCTCAGGTCCATCCTGTTTCCATTGATCATTCTTAAGGTGTTTCTACAACTTGATTGGAGTCCACCTGTGGTAAATTCAATTGATTGGACATGATTTGGAAAGGCACACACCTGTCTATGTAAGGTCCCACAGTTGACAGGTCTGATGAAACCAAGATGGAACTCTTTGGCCTGAAAGCCAAGCGTCACGTCTGGAGGAAACCTGACACCATCCCTATGGTGAAGCTTGGTGGTGGCAGCATCAGGCTGTGGGGATGTTTTTCAGTGGCAGGGACTGGGAGACTAGTTAGGATTGAGGCAAAGATGTACAGAGAGATTCTTGATAAAAACCTGCTCCAGAACGCTCAGGACCTCAGACTGGGGTGAAGGTTCACCTTCCAACAGGACAACGACCCTAAGCACACAGCCAAGGCAACGCAGGAGTGGCTTCGGGACAAGTCTCTGAATGTCCTTGAGTGGCCCAGCCAGAGCCTGGACTTGAACCCGATCGAACATCTGAAACTAGCTGTAAATGTGATATTTCTACATTTCTAAAAACCTGTTTTTGCTTTGTCGTTACGGGGCATTGTATGTAGATTGATGAAAAAAAAGTAATCTATTTCAGAATAAGGCTGTAACGTAACAAAATGTGGAAAAAGTCAAGGTGTCTGAATACTTTCCGAAGGCACTGTAGGATTAGGGTTAGATTTAGGTTTTCGGGTTAAGGTTGGGGTTAAGGTTAGGAGTTAGGAAAAATAGGATTTTGAATTAGCGGTGTGTGTGTGTGTGTGTGTGTGTGTGTGTGTGCACTGATAGTATGCCTGCAGTGCCAAATGTTGGTTTTAATTGGTGTATCTGGCTAGCATCTCGCTGCAGTAACGCACACACACACGCACACACACAAAAATGGCTGGCCTATCTAATCTAAACACGTTCTCTAGAATCAATACACACACACACTGCAGGGCTGTAATGGATACTTTAACTATAACCATCATCAACATTGTGTGTCTCTCTCAGTATTGCCACTTAAGGACTCTCTCTCTCTCTCTCTCTCTCTCTCTCTCTCTCTCTCTCTCTCTCTCTCTCTCTCTCTCTCTCTCTCTCTCTGTTGACAGATTGTGATGTCAGTCATAATGGTACAAACCCGATTGCTACAAAATGAGAAAACTCCCCTCCTTCCTCCATCTCTCCTCTCCTCCATCATCTCTCCCTCTAGGGAGGAAGTGAGAGATACAGAAAGAGAGAGAGATAGATAGAGGGTATCAGTCAATTTAGTTCTATTGATGTGTTTACCCATGGTGAAACTGACATACGACATACATTAGTGTGTGTGTGTGTGTGTGTGAAGGAGGGAGAACACAGACAGGCTGACTGGTGGTACAGTGAGAAGGTGTGTGTGTCAGGACAACCCTATTGTTTCAGCAGGAGAAAGGGAGGAAACGGAGAGTGGGAGAAAGAGAGAGAGAGGGGGAGAGGCAACAGAGAGGGAAAAGGGAAGCGGGAGAAGGGGAAGAGAGCACGACAGCAGGAGAGAGGGGCGAGTCTTTTGTACTATACATTTACTTGGATAAGACGGGTTAACTGAATAGTAATACATTCAGTTGTTACACACAGTGTATTATGCATACAGTTTTGTTACATATTGTATACATATGACAATACTGTATGGACAATATACTACCTGTGATTATACTATATGTACAGTATACGACTGTTCACACATGTTGTGCTATGTTTTATTTCCCTCTGGTGGTCCCTGGCCCTAGTTCTATAGGGGTCTTTGTGGTTGTGAACCAGAGAGCAGTATAATGGGTGATACATGCCATGTACATATCTAATAGACCTTAACGTGGTGATTGAGAGGGTGTTGGACTGGGGGGAACGCTCTCAGGTCCCGCTCCAAAGACCCGGTGAAAAGGAGAGACAGAATGGAGAGGAGAGAGAGAGGGAGAGAGAGAGAGAGAGGGGAGGGGTCAACATATCGGGGTGAACATTCCTAGGGCTTGGTATAAAGACCCAGTAAAGAGAGAGGAGGAATGGAGAGGAGAGGGGATAGAAAGAGAGAGGAGGAATGGAGAGGAGAGAGGATAGAAAGAGAGAGGAGGAATGGAGAGAGAGGAGGAATGGAGAGGAGAGGGGATAGAAAGAGAGAGGAGGAATGGAGAGGAGAGAGGATAGAAAGAGAGAGGAGGAATGGAGAGAGAGGAGGAATGGAGAGAGAGGAGGAATGGAGAGGAGAGGGGAAAGAAAGAGAGAGGAGGAATGGAGAGGAGAGGGGAAAGAAAGAGAGAGGAGGAATGGAGAGGAGAGAGGATAGAAAGAGAGAGGAGTACGAGGCTGTGCATGCATTCCTCCCTCTCCGGAATGTCTAAGTGAGTTATTCCTCCCATCCACTCTGCGTTCCGGCGTTCCAATTGAATAGTTTCTCTCTCTCTCTCTTCTCTCTCTTCTCTCGCTCTCCCTCTACCATTGTCTCTCTCTCTCTCTCTCTCCTTCTTCCTCTCTTCCCTTTTTCTGCCAGGCCGGGTTAAGAGCCTCGGAACGCCGGGAATGCTTTACTGTGTCCCAAATGACTCCCTATTTAGTGCACTACTTTTAACAAGGGCCCATAAGGCTCTGGTCAAAAGTAGTGCACTATATAGGGAATAGTGAGCCTTAACACACTGCCAAGGTCTCCTCTGCACTCCTCTCCTCTGTCTCCCTCCCTCCCTCCCTCCCTCGCTCTCTCCCTCCCCTGTCTGTATCCACCACTTTGTCTCTTTTTTCTCTCCCTCTCTCACCCTGTCTGGCTCTATCTCCCGCTCTCTCTCTCTCTCTCTCTCTCTCTCGCTTTCTCTCTCTCTCTCTCTCTCTCTCTCTCTCTCTCACTCTCTCACTCTCTCACTCTTCCTTGGCCTCATCCAGGGATTCAACCTTTATCAGTCTTTTGGCTGAAGTATTCTTTAGGAATGTTGATGATCACTGCAAACATCAGAGGAATGCAACATTCTAGAAGGCTCCAGAATTCTTCAGAACACTTGGAGCCACATGGGTCCCTTTCACACTAGATTCTAGAACCCAAATCATGAAAAGAAAGCATCTTATTTCAACGTTCAAACCACCAGGACTAAAATAGTACCAGCTAACTATTGTATTAGGTGACAGCCTTCTCTAACTCTGCATCTCTCTTTGCGTTGTTAGCGAACCCCTTTCCATAGAATCTCAATGAGAGGCTTTAGACTTTGAGGTTTGGGGGTTTGAGGGCATTTTTTGGGATGAGGGTTAGGGGGTTTCTTAATCCTTTCAAGGGTGCACCAGGGGTCTCGGGTGAGGCTGAGGGGGTACAGAGGGGTGCGTGAGGACATTGACCCCTCAGTCCACCACAGTAATAGAAACAGGCTTCTAAGGCAGTTATCCCACGTTCCCACTTCTGGCACCAATGATCATGCAGCCTACGTTTTGTGTGTGTGTGTGTGTGTGTGTGCGCGCCGTGTGTGTGTGTGTGTGTGTGTGTGTGTGTGTGTGCGCCGTGTGCATAAGTGCATACGTGCATGCGTTAATGTGTGTGTGTGTGGCCTACGGGATCCCACTTCTGGCACCAGTGTGCGTGCAGCTGCAGGGTAGAAAGCAAAGAACAGAACAGAACAGAATACTAATAACACAGTCCAGTGGTGGCTGGTGTGGTTAGCTATAGACCAGAGCCCTGAGATCCCTATAGACCTGCCAATAAGAAATCAGAGAGTGGGAAGACTATGACAGACCTTATTATCTATTGAGACGATCTATTGAGACGATCTATTGAGACCTTATTATCTATTGAGACTATATATTGAGACCTTATTATTTATTGATACTATCTATTGAGACCTTATTATCTATTGAGACCTTATTATCTATTGAGACGATCTATTGAGATGATCTATTGAGACCTTATTATCTATTGAGACCTTATTATCTATTGAGACTATATATTGAGACCTTATTATTTATTGAGACCTTATTATCTATTGAGCCTATATATTGAGACCTTATTATCTATTGAGACTATCTATTGAGACCTTATTATCTATTGAGACCTTATTATCTATTGAGACCTTATTATCTATTGAGACCTTATTATCTATTGAGACTATCTATTGAGACCTTATTATCTATTGAGACCTTATTATCTATTGAGACTTTATTATCTATTGAGATTATCTATTGAGACCTTATTATCTATTGAGATTATCTATTGAGACCTTATTATCTACTGAGACTATCTATTGAGACCTTATTATCTATTGAGACCTTATTATCTATTGAGACCTTATTATCTATTGAGACTATCTATTGAGACCTTATTGTCTATTGAGCTTCGCCCGACAATAGAAAGCTAAAACGTCAACAATAGAATGTTTTAAATTCTTTCATGAAGAATGTCTTCTTTTCTTGCCTTCGTGCTTCTATAGACTTCTATGACTACATGAGTTTGTAAAATGTGTTTTTATCATAGAGTGTCTGACTGTGCCCAGGTGCTCTCTTCTAACAGTCATTGTGCTTGGTCATTTTTGATGTACTCACTATCTCTTCTCTCTTTCGTGTTCCTCCAGCTGTCTGGATCACTGAAGAGGAGGCTGACTGCGACTGAGGGGGCCCACCAGGGGGGCTTACGGCAGGGCCAAGGGCCCGGTAACGGCCCTGGTCTGGGTCTGAATGGTACCTCCGACGGTTCCTCCATGACCCAGGGGCCCGGGGGGCCCACCAAGCGTCTCTGCCTGGAGGATGTGACCCTCGCCATGGGTACCAGCTTCCAGCAGAGCTCTTACTCTGGAGGACCCAGTCCTGGAGGTCATGGAGGTCCTGGAAGTCAGGGGTCACTTGAAGGTAACAGGCTGGGGAATGGGAACAACGGGCTAGGGTCACCCTACTCCATGCCCCCTAAGGCGAGTCCTGGGTCTGGGGGGCCTGGAAGTGTTGGTGGAGGAGGACAATTTCACCCCAATGGAAGCTCCTCGTCGGCCCCATCGGTTGAGCAGGAGCTCCAGGATATTCTGGATGAGTTGACCAAGAACCCAGATCCTTCTCTGCAGGAGTTGGATCTGGACAAGATACTGGGGAATAAAGAGGAGCAGAATCAAGGATCAGGGCCGGGTTACATCCACCCACATTCGCCCAAACGCTCCCCCCAGAGACCCACATCGCACCTGGAGAGCCACCTCACCCACTCCCCAGGCTTTCCACAGGCAGGGTCTCCCCAAGTAGGCCCGAGTCTGGCCGGGGCACCCTACTCCATCCCCCACCCCTCCAAACCCGTTCCCTCGCCTCTCTCGGCTTCACCACACCATTCATCTTCCTCTTCATCCCAGAACCAAGCACGTTCTCCGATGTTATCCGCCGCCCTCTCCTCTCGACCCGGGTCTACTTGGCACGAAGTATCGCGAGCTCAACAGCTCCAGCAGATGGCGTCCAACTCCAACAAACACCTTTCCTCCAACACCCCTATCCCCCAGAACCAGACCCAGAATCAACCCCAGACCCAGGCCTCTATGCCTCCTCTATCCCAGCAAGGCTCACCCTGGGGTGGACAGAAACTCCCCAACTCCTCCCCGCTCCACCAACAACCATTCAGCCCGGCTGGAAGCATTCAAAGCCCCCAGGGTTCAATGTCGATCTCCATCCTGGCTCCAGCTGCGTCCGCAGGGCCTTCACCACCCTACCGCCCAGATAAGCTAGGCAGTCCGGCTCTCGCCCAACCCCCCTTTAGCCCACAGAGTACCCTTCTACCTTTAGGAAACACCAGCACATCCAGCACTTCATCCAACATCCAGGGGTCACAAGCCAACTACATGCCCAGTGGAGGTGCACCAACATCAGGCGCCACAAGGCCATCGCCCCCCTACCGAACCGAGAAGCCTCACCAAAGCCCGGCGCTCCAGTCCCAGCATCAACCTCAACCCCAGAACCAACCCCTACCCCTACCCCAAACCCAACAACCACATCCATACAGCACCCAGAACGGGTCAGGACCCAACAACAACATGTCGAGTCAGCTCTACAAAGCCATGACGGCGGGTCAACCCAGCAGCCTCAAGCTACTCATGCAACATCAACATCAACAACAACAACAGCAACATTCAAACACACAACAGCTACAGACGAACGCCCAACTGGGCCAACACCCGTCCATGTCCAAACCATGTGGTGGTGGAGTCCCGCACCAGGAACCCTCATATTCCTTCACCAACACCAAGCCCCTCCGCCATTTTGACCTGGACCCCCAGCAGAAGATGGGAGGAGGGGGTGGACCCCCTATGGGCCCAGGGCAGGGTGGACCCCCCAACCCCATGGCTGGTTACCGTGGAATGCAGCATGGTGGTGCAGCCGGAACACCAGCGTCAGTAGCAGCGAACCATGCCCATCTATTGCAACAGAGGATGCAGCAGAGAGCAGCAATGCAGCAGGCCGCAGCAGGAATCATGGGGCCACAACACTGTAGAGAGGTGAGTCATGATTGGTAGATTTTACTTCCTGGTTGCAGTATGTAGAGTGATGATTGGATTGTTATATTTTCTGGTTGCAGTATTTATTGGGGTGCAAAAGTTGTCAGTAGTGCCTCTTTATTTAAACTTTTAGCAGTGGCAGAGTATTCATTTTGGTTCCAGTACACTCTGAGGTCATGTCTGTGTTGGGTTACTGCTTTAGTTGTCTTTTTGTTCAGGGAACTTAATGCTGTGTATTGTTGTACTTTTATATTGAAGTTTTTCTCAGGGCCTGTCGCAAATGTTTTCCTCTCCAGTCTTTTTTGTGGTGATTAACTACACTACCCGTTGAAAGTTTTAGAACACCTACTCGTTCAAGGATTTTTCTTAATTCTTACTATTTTCTACATTGTAGAATAATAGTGAGGTCATTAAAACTATGAAATAACACATATGGAATCATGTAGTAACCAAAAAAGTGTTAAACAAATTCAAAATATATTTAATATTTGAGATTCTTCAAATAGCAATGTGCCTTGACGACAGCTTTGCACACTCTTGGCATTCTCTCAAGCAGCTTCATGAAGTAGTCACCCGGAATACATTTCAATTAATAGGTGTGCCTTCTTAAAAGTTAATTTGTGTAATTTCTTTCCTTCTTAATGTGTTTCAGTTGTGTGTGGAGGGATGAGCAGTTGTGTTGTGACAAGGTGGGGGGGTATACAGAAGATAGCCGTATTTGGTAAAAGACCAAGTACATATTATGGCAAGAACAGCTCAAATAAGCAAAGAGAAACGACAGTCCATCATTACTTTAAGACATGAAGGTCAGTCAATACGGAAAATTTCAAGAACTTTGAAAGTTTCTTCAAGTGCAGTCGCAAAAACCATCAGACGCTATGATGAAATTGGCTCTCGTGAGGACCGCCACAGGAATGGAAGACCCAGAGTTACCTCTGCTGCAGAGGATAAGTTCATTAGAGTTACCAGCCTCAGAAATTGCAGCCCAAATAAATGCTTCACAGAGTTCAAGTAACAGACACATCTCAACATCAACTGTTCAGAGGAGACTGCGTGAATCAGGCCTTCATGGTTGATTTGCTGAAAAAAAAACACTACTAAAGGACACCAATAAGAAGAGGCTTGCTTGGGCAAGAAACACGAGCAATGGACATTAGACTGGTGGAAATCTGTCCTTTGGTCTGATAAGTCCAAATTTGAGATTTTTGGAACCAACCAACACCGGTGTGGGTGAACGGATGATCTCTGCATGTGTATTTCCCACCGTAAAGCATGGAGGAGGAGGTGTTATGGTGTGGGGGTGCTTTGCTGGTGACACTGTCTGTGATTTATTTAGAATTCAAGGCACACTTAACCGGCATGGCTACCACAGCATTCTGCAGCGATACGCCATCCCATCTGGTTTGCGCTTACTGGGACTATCATTTGTTTTTCAACAGGACAATGACCCAACACACCCCCAGGATGTGTAAGGGCTATTTTACCAAGAGGAGAGTGATGGAGTGCTGCATCAGATGACCTGGCCTCCACAATCACCCGACCTCAAACAAATTGAGATGGTTTGGGATGAGTCGAACCGTAGAGTGAAGGAAAAGCAGCGAACAAGTGCTCAGCATATGTGGGAACTCTTCAAAACTGTTGGAAAAGCATTCCTGTCACGGTTGTCGTCTGGAATGGAGGACCAAAACGCAGCAGGAATGTGGATGCTCATCTTGTATATTTATTTAAATAACAAGAACACCAAAAACAACAAAACAAAAACGAAACGAACTCACGAACAACAAAACAGTCTTGTCAGGCACACTCAGCAAAACAAGAAACAATCTCCCACAAACACTAAACCAAACAATTACCCATATATAGGACTCTCAATCAGAGGGAACGAGAAAGCACCTGCCTCCAATTGAGAGTCCAACCCCCATCAACCTAAACATAGACATACAACAAACCAGAAAGAACATAGAATACAAACCTAGAACAAACCTAGAACATAAACCCGGAAATAATAAATCAAACACCCTACCAAATAAACCACCACCCCGAACCACATAAAACAAATACCCTCTGCCACGTCCTGACCAAACTACAATAACAAATAACCCTTATACTGGTCAGGACGTGACATTCCAGGTCGAGAGAATGCCAAGAGTGTGCGAAGCTGTCATCTAGGCAAAGAGTGGCTATTTGAAGAACCTCAAATATAAAATATATTTTGATTTGTTTAAAACTTTTTGGGTTACTACATGATTCCATATGTGTTATTTCATAGTTTTGATGTTTTCACTATTATTCTA
>NC_042964.1:24834196-24854196 GCF_901001165.1 Salmo trutta | reverse complement strand
ATAAATTCTTCGAATGTTTTGGAATTACCTATACTCGAATCCCCGATCTGACAAGGTAAAAATCTGTCGTTCTGCCCTTGAACAAGGCAGTTAACCCACTGATCCTAGGCCGTCATTGAAAATAAGAATTTGTTCTTAACTGACTTGCCTAGTTAAATAAAAGGTAAAATACAATAAAAAAAATACTAAGGCATTTGTGAAAGTTCTATAGCAATATGGGAAAGCGGCCGTGAGATTACAATTAAAGACACTGCAGAAAATAGAACCAAATAAAAACATCTGTCTTGTCCAGGACCGGAGTCTACGCAGACAGGTGCTCTGTAGTCAATCAGACCTACAGTAGGCCCTTACACAAACAAGCCATTTGCCAATAGTGCCTACCATCATTCACTTTGAACGACTTTAGGTCATTCGAACACATTCACCAAAAGCCACAAAATACTTCTGAGTGTATTTCTGCAAATATGTAAACGCCACGGGAATCCTCTTACATTTGGGAACTTTACAGTCTTATTGATCAAACAACCATGAAAAGAGGCTCTCTCTCCCTCAGTTATGCACAACAACAACAAATGAGAGAACACCTCACTCTGACCATTTTACTCGCCGTAGCAGAGCTGGTTAGGTTGTTTACATGTTATCTAGAGCGTACTTGACTGACTATTACTTGTTTTGACTGTGTTTACTGACACCGGTCATATTCAGCGGGTGTTGCGCGTTTGTAAATTCATCAGTTGTTCAGAATTTGCCAACGCAAGAGATATGCTAACTGGATAACAGTCGTTCAAGTTCTTTCTAGCTATCTCTAGCTGTGTATAGCCACTGAAAAACTTTTTCCCCTGATATGAGGGGAAAAAGTCACCCACTACTCCAATGGCATGACATGACATCCTCCTAGCAGCTAGCTAGCTACTTAGCTAACGTTAAGCTCCATGTTTTTAGCGTGTTACAAAAATAGATACGCTAGCCTATTTTCCACATTGTGGCTGACTTGTGATTATTTCCCGTGCTAGTTTGATTGTATTGACATTCCCAGCATTAGTTACATTTGTCTGTTTTTGTCCAGAATATTGAGTCATGGAAACTGAAACAGTGCATCTTGAATGGAGGCAGCAAACAATGTACCAGGACAGCTGTGATTTACAACCTGATAGCAATATTTTTGGGACTATCAAGAAGTGTATTGGTGAATTATATAAATCTATTCTGCCAACAATGCCTTATTGTACGTCATGGTGAAGCGTGTTTATGCGTTGACTGAATGGAAGCTGATAATTCAGAGTTTTTTTACTCTGCTGGTCACGGCTGGTCTCGGGAAGAAATTACGAGTCCTCACTGTCAAGACCGAGTACAAATGTATCTGACACCGAGACAACACCGAGACACTCAATATGTGGCCTTGAGACCAAACTCGAGACCGGTCTCGTAGTACTATAACACTGGAGTGTAGCCTAGTAGTAGTAGTAGTAGTAGTAGTAGTCATATTCATAATCATTGTCATACAGTAGTAGTAGTAATATTCATAATCATTGTCATACAGTAGTAGTAGTAGTAGTAGTAGTAGTAGTAGTAGTAGTAGTAGTAGTCATATTCATAATCATTGTCATACAGTAGTAGTAGTAATATTCATAATCATTGTCATACAGTTGTAGTAGTAGTAGTAGTAGTAGTAGTAGTAGTAGTAGTAGTAATATTCATAATCATTGTCATACAGTAGTAGTAGTAGTAGTAGTAGTAGTAGTAGTAGTAGTAGTAGTAGTAGTAGTAGTAGTAGTAGTCGTATTCATAATCATTGTCATACAGTAGTAGTAGTAGTAGTAGTAGTAGTAGTAGTAGTAGTAGTAGTAGTAGTAGTAGTAGTAGTCATAATCATTGTCATACAGTAGTAGTAGTAGTAGTAGTAGTAGTAGTAGTAGTCATATTCATAATCATTGTTATACAGTAGTAGTAGTAGTAGTAGTAGTAGTAGTCGTATTCATAATCATTGTCATACAGTAGTAGTAGTAGTAGTAGTAGTCGTATTCATAATCATTATCATGTAGTAGTAGTAGTAGTCATAATCATTGTCATACAGTAGTAGTAGTAGTAGTAGTAGTAGTAGTAGTAGTAGTAGTAGTAGTAGTAGTAGTAGTAGTAGTAGTCGTCGTATTCATAATCATTGTCATACAGTAGTAGTAGTAGTCGTAGTCATAATCATTGTCATACAGTAGTAGTAGTAGTAGTAGTAGTAGTAGTAGTCGTATTCATAATCATTGTCATACAGTAGTAGTAGAGAGTACTTAGTGTTGTCAACACTCTAGATCAGGGCCTAATATTTATAAACAGTTTATAATCAGATCTTCAATATTAAACTATTAATGAAGAGAGAGTTTAGTCTCAACAAGCACTAACAATAGCAGTTGTAAACACACACACTCACTCACACACATGATAGAGATGTATTTATAGCCATGGTAGTATTTAGTACTTAATTACATTGCTGAATAATGTCCTGTTATACAAACAGGTGTGTGTGTGTGCGTGTGTGTGCGTGTGCGTGTGTGCGTGCATGTGTGCATGCGTGCGGTTGGCAGAAAGGGAGAGACAGAGACAGACAGTACGGAGTCAGACAGTCTTGGCGACTGGATTCTGGGAGCAGAGGAGTGGGGGCTTACACACACACACACAGATACATACACACGCTAAGGCAGACCTCAAACTCACACACAGTCTCTGGCAGAACGACACTATTTGCAGACAAACACCCACCTTCAGTTGTACACAAACAGAGACACATTGACTAATACCAACACACAGGCGCTGCCACTGGTAGGCGTTGCTCTTCAAGATGTTGAAGGCAGACTTTGTGTTGTCAACAACAAGATCTCATGGTTTTACCAATTTGACTTCAGATTCGGATGTTTATCCATGTCAAATTTAGACATTTCTCCAAGGGTCACATTTCAAAGTGTTTTTGACGTCCTGGGTTGTTTACAAGTCACAGGTAAGTCTCAAGCCTTAGCACTCAAGTCCCAAGTCAAGTCCCAAGTCAAGACAGGCAAGTCCGAGTCAAGTCTCAAGTCAAGAACGTCAAGTATCAAGTCAAGTCCTAAACTTTGAGTTTCGAGTCATAATGTGCTCTTCACCAAATGTAATACCATTTCATATTTTTAACAAGAGTAATAGTTAGTATATTACATTTACGCAAATCATGAATGCTTTTAAAAATATCTATATATTTATTACTTTCCAAATAAACGTTATATTTCCATGGAAATACATGGGTAGCCATGTGATCGACTATTGAGGATCGCTATGGGGCGCAATCGGGCGATGTAGGCTTGTACACAATCGCCCAACCTTACACACACACACACACACACACACACACACACACACACACACTCTCTGTGGGGTTACAGTAGGCTAACATATGTCAATGGTTATAGGAACAGCAGTAACATCAGGCAGGATTTAGGCTACCAACTGCCTAGCCAGTTGTAGCTCAATCTTGGGTGCAATGATCACGTTCCCGCGCTGACTGACTGTGTGGAGGCTCATTGATTTAACGTTAGCCTACATGATACACTAGTACAGTAATAAAAATATATAGCTGTCGGCTATATTAGCCATGACTTGCCGCTCTTTGTGCAGCTTCAAATGTCGAACAAAGTTGGAAATTGTTGCGCCTCCGTCTGTAATTTTCTTCCCGCATGTTTTGCAAGTTGCAATCCGTTTTTTGTTGATACAGCGTCGTCTTTATATCCGAAAATAATAATTTTGGGTATCATCTTTCCAAGGGCTCCATCTGAATTCACCCGCCGACGTTCCTCTGCACTGCCACGCACAACATTTTCTCAGCTGGCACAATTTGATTGGCTGCTGTCCGATTCAAACTGTAATCCGTTAAATG
Organism: Salmo trutta; assembly: GCF_901001165.1. Lineage (NCBI taxonomy): Eukaryota > Metazoa > Chordata > Actinopteri > Salmoniformes > Salmonidae > Salmo > Salmo trutta. Next base: position 24,850,304 of record NC_042964.1, on the reverse strand, counting down.
AAGAGTTGATGCGCTGCACACTTTTTTTAATAGCATAATTTTTAATATTTGGGCTTGGGGAGGGTATCAAGTCAGGTCGAGTCATAAGGCTCAAGTCCAAGTCAAGTGATTGGTGTTAAAGTCAAAGTCGAGTTGCAAGTCATCATATTTGTGACTCGAGTCTGACTCAAGTCCAAGTCATGTGACTCGAGTCCACACCTCTGACTCCTCCTGCTCAGCATCGTTCTGTTTCTCCAAACGCCACATTTCGAAGTTAAGGGTTGAGGCTTTGGATAGGGTTAAAACATTAAAGAGCGACTCCCCCTAAAAACCAACTAATCCCTTTGAAAACGGACAATGTGTCGTCGAAACGAGTCAGAAGCATCTATTTTAGTGTCAAAATGTAAATGGGAACATTTTGGTCATGAAGTCTGTCTCGTCTAAAACGGAGTTTGGAACCGTTCATCACAACGAATTAATGAAGGTTGGGTTTGGATTACAACTATGTCAACAAATCATTCCCTCCTTTGCCACGCTCCTCGTGCAAATCGCTCCCTCCGCCCACTTCACATCCCTTCGTTGAATGGGGCTACGTTGTTTCATCACACCCAACGAGTTCAAAGGTCACAGCTGTTTGAGACTGAAAAGCCCTAGCTATACTCACACACACACACGATAGAGATGGTTCTGTTTGACAATGTCATTTATAGCCATACTAGTATTTAGTAGTTAAACACATTGCTGAATAATGTCCTGTTTGTGAAATACAGATATTGAGATACAAACGTGTGTGTGTGTGTGTGTGTGTGTGTGTGTGTGTGTGTGTGTGTGTGTGTGTGTGTGTGTGTGTGTGTGTGAGTGAGTGAGTGGGAGGAGAGGGAGAGACAGACAGTACGGAGTCAGACAGTCTTGGCGACTGGATTCTGAGAGCAGAGGAGTAGGGGCTTACACACACACACACACACACACACACACACCGAGGCAGACCTCAAATTCACACACAGTCTCTGGCAGAACGGCAATATTTGCAGACAAACACCCACCTTCAGTTGTACACAAACAGAGCCACATTGACTAATACCAACACACACTCGCACTCGCACACGCACACTCACTCACACACACACACACACAATGTAGTGTTTAGCGGATGCAGGCGTTGTTCTTCAGGATGTTGAAGGCAGACTTTGTGTTATTAGCAACAAGATCTCACTGTTTTACCAATTTGACTAAAGATTCTGATGTTTACCCACGTTTCTCTTAACGTCAAATTTCAAAGTTGCTCCAAACGTCAAATTTCACTGGGTTTTTGACACCCTGGGTTGACTCCTGCTCAGCATCGTTCTGTTTCTCCAAACGTCAAATTTCGAAGTTAAGGGTTAAGGCTTTGGATAGGGTTAAAACATTAAAGAGCGACTGCCCCTAAAAAACAACTTATCCCTTTTAAAAACGGCCAATGTCGCATCGATATGAGTCAGAAGCATCTATTGTAGTGTCAAAATGTACTACAATGTGTAAATAGGATCATTTTGGTCATAAAGTCAGGCTTGTCTAAAATGGAGTTTGGAAGTATGTCACAACGAGTAAATAATCATGCCCCCTTTTGCCAAGCTCCACGTGCAAATCGCCGCTCCGGCCACTTCACATACCTTCATTGAATGGATACGTTGTTTCATAGCCCCCAACACTTTCAAAGGTCACAGCCATTCGAGACTGAAAAGCCCAAGCTATACAGATTGACCAACTATGATTAGCATGGCCTGCCAAGGGACCCTGCCTTGCGCAATAGTTGGTTGGAGTTTGTTGGTCCCCAGTTGTGGTGAGTATACCGCTGGTTATGTATCTGGTTACGTATATTTTGATAATCATTATCATTATATAGCTAGCATAGCTGATGTTCGCTAGCTAGCTACCTAACTAGCTAGCTAGCTGGCTAACGTCAGCCTACCTCAATACCACTCGGATTTGGCTTAGAGTAGTTTAGACGAAGCAGTCACGTTAGCCTCCGAGGTGCAACCCATGTCTAGGGCACAAATAAATATTGGATGCAGCTACGGTGGTAATAGCTGACTCATGTCTGACTATAACAGTGTGCTAACTAGCGGTAACAAACTCAAACCAACCCAGGGCCATAGCAAAACATGTCACAGTTGGTTGCATAGTGTAACGTCATCACCGTCCTGAATCTAATCCAAAATGGAGCCAGTCAGTCTCCATAAGGAAAGCATAGAATCAGCTTCCAAACGAGATTGTTACTTCTCGAGGTATGTTTGCAATTGAGGGATGATGACAATCGTTGACCCTGTCTTTCCGTTAAACAAAGTGCACAGTTGGGTGCCAGACAGATCTCCCCCCCTGTCATGAATGGACCTACCAGAAGAAGCAAAGGTGGGTATCATAACATGTCCAGCAATGTGATTGCAATGGTTTAGCAACCTCCAAAAAGTATTTCACTGTTCACTTGCTATTTTCACAACTTGTCAGCCAAGCTCAGAATAAAAGTGTGGCATGCGACACAAGCACCAATCTCCCTCGGCTCCTATGAAAAGGATATGCCATCGTGAGGCCTCTGATAGGGACCCGAATTTCTGCCCTGATGACACAGACGGCTTCATCAACGACGACAGGTAATGTGTGGTATGTGAAATATGAAAGGTTTTGATAAACTAGTAGGCTAATTCCCCAGCCAAGCGAATACAACCAGTGGAGTCTTTTTGGTTGTGAAGTGCGTTAGCAAAAGGCTTGGCTGTCTGTTATATCACCTTGTCACAGGCCCTCCCAGTCAACGCCACCTCATAAGATTGCCTGCTGCAGTTGTTTGAGAGATTTAAAGCTGAACATGCAGCATAGAAAAGACCGGCAGGGGGTCCCTTATCAGCATCATGCAGACATGCCCTCACTGAGCATTCCTATGAATGGAACAGTCAGCCACATGTTGGCAAGTATCCAGCCAGCAGCCTTTGCCTGTCTGTGGCAACAGCTTTCATAGGCTCATCATTTGTACAAATACAGAAGGTAACCCACTTCATTACTTTGATAACCTAATTGTGAAACATACAGTGCATTCGGAACATCCCCTTGACTTTTTCTACATTTTGTTACGTGACAGCCTTATTCTAAAATGTTATTTTTCCTGTTCAATCTACAAGCAAAACCCCATAATGACAAAGCAAAAACAGTTTTTTGGGGCATTTTTTGCAAATTTATGAAAAATTAAAAGCTGAAATAATACATTTACATAAGTATTCAGACCCTTAACTCAGTACTTTGTTGAAGCACCTTTGGTAGCGATTACAGACTTGAGTCTATGACGCTACAAGTTTGGCACACCTGTATTTGGGGAGTTTCTCCCATTCTTCTCTGCAGATCCTCTCAAGCTCTGTCAGGTTGGATGGGGAGCGTCGTTGCACAGCTATTTTCAGGTCTCTCAAGAGATGTTTGATTGGGTTCAAGTCCGGGCTCTGGCTGGGCCAGCAAATTATATTTAGAGACTTGTCCCGAAGCCACTCCTGTGTTGTCTTGGCTGTGTGCTTAGGGTGTTGTCCTGTTGAAAGGTGAACCTTCACCCCAGTCTGCTTTTCATAAAGGATCTCTCTGTACTTCGCTCCGTTCATCTTTCCCTCGATCCTGACTAGTCTCCCAGTCCCTGCCGCTGAAAAACATCTCCACAGCATGATGCTGCCAGCACCATGCTTCACCGTAGGGATGGTGCCAGGTTTCCTTCAGACGTGATGCTTGGCATTCAGGCCAAAGAGTTCAATCTTGGTTTCATCAGACCAGAGAATATTGTTCCATATGGTCCGAGAGTCTTTCGGTGCCTTTTGGCAAATTCCAAGCAGGCTGTCGTGGGCCTTTTAATGAAGAGTGGCTTCCATCTGGCCACTACCATACAAGTCTGATTGGTGGAGTGCTGCCGAGATGGTTGTCCTTCTGGGAGGTTCTCCCATCTCCACAGAGGAACTCTGGAGCTCCTTCAGAGTGACCATCGAGTCCTTGGTCACTTCCCTGACCAAGGCCCTTCTCTCCCCTATTGCTCAGTTTGGCCAGGCGGCCAGCTCTAGGAAGAGTCTTGGTGGTTCCAAACTTCTTCCATTTAAGAATGATGGAGGCCACTGTGTTCTTGGGGACCTTCAATGCTGCAGACATTTTTTGGTACCCTTCCCCAAATCTGTGCCTTGACACAATCCTGTCTCTGAGCTCTACGGATAATTCCTTCGACCTGATGGCTTGGTTTTTGCTCTGACATGCACTGTGAACTGTGGGACCTTATATAGACAGGTGTGTGCCTTTCCAAATCATGTCCAATCAATTGCATTTAACGCAGGTGGACTCCAATCAAGTTGTAGAAACATCTCAAGGATGATCAATGGAAATAGGATGCACCTGAGCTCAATTTCGGGTCTCATAGCAAAGAGTCTGAATACTTATGTAAATAAGGTATGTCTTTTATATATATATATATATATAAATATATATATACATTTGCAAACATTTCTAAAAACCTGTTTTTGCTTTGTCATTAAGCGGTATTGTGTTTAGATTGATGAGGACATATATTTAATTATTCCATTTTAGAATAAGGCAGTAACATAACAGAACGTAGGAAATGTGAAGGGGTCTGAATGTCACGTTCGTCGTAGTAATTGAACCAAGGCGCATCGGGTCGAGTGCTCATCTTAACTTTATTTGTGGACACTTAAATAAACAAAACAAGAAACGAACGAACTAACAGTCTTGCAGGCTAAATACAGCAGTGCTAAGAACAACCTCCCACCATTCCCAAAACAAACATACTCCTAATTATAGGACCTTCAATCAGAGGCAACGATACACAGCTGCCTCCAATTGAAGGCCCCAATCCCAAATACCTAAACATAGAATTAAACACCCTAGAACAGACATAGAAAGATACAATATAGAACAATGACCAAAACCCCGGAATACATAAATCAAACACCCCTCTACATAAACACACACTCAAAACCATATAAACAAATACCCCCTGCCACGTCCTGACCAAACTATAATAACAAATAACCCCTTTACTGGTCAGGACGTGACACTGAACTGTAAATGATGTCAACAGTGACTGATGTGTGTATTTGTTATCGTATTTTATTTTATTTCACCTTTATTTAACCAGGTAGGCTAGTTGAGAACAAGTTCTCATTTACAACTGCGACCTGGCCAAGATAAAGCAAAGCAGTTCGACACATACAACAACACAGAGTTACACATGGAATAAACAAACATACAGTCAATAATACAGTAGAAAAAGTCTATATACAGTGTGTGCAAATGAGGTAGGATAAGGGAGGTAAGGCAATAAATAGGCTATGGTGGCGAAGTAATTACAATATAGCAATTAAACACTGGAGTGATAGATGTGCAGAAGATGAATGTACAAGTAGAGATACTGGGGTGCAAAGGAGCAAGATAAATAAATAAATAAATACAGTTTGGGGATGAGGTAGTTGGATGGGCTTTTTACAGATGGACTATGTACAGGTGCAGTGATCTGTGAGCTGCTCTAACAGCTGGTGCTTAAAGCTAGTGAGGGAGATATCAGTCTCCAGCTTCAGTGATCTTTGCAGTTCGTTCCAGTCATTGGCAGCAGAGAACTGGAAGGAAAGGCGGCCAAATGAAGAATTGGCTCTGGGGGTGACCAGTGAGATATACCTGCTGGAGCGCATGCTACGGGTGGGTGCTGCTATGGTGACCAGTGAGCTGAGATAAGGCGGGGCTTTACCTAGCAGAGACTTGTAGATGACCTGGAGCCAGTGGGTTTGGCGACAAGTATGAAGGGAGGGCCAGCCAACGAGAGCGTACAGGTCGCAGTGGTGGGTAATATATGGGGCTTTGGTGACAAAACAGATGGCACTGTGATAGACTGCATCCAATTTGTTGAGTAGAGTGTTGGAGGCTATTTTGTAAATGACATCGCCGAAGTCGAGGATCGGTAGGATGGTCAGTTTTACGAGGGTATGTTTGGCAACATGAGGGAAGGATGCTTTGTTGCAAAATAGGAAGCCGATTCTAGATTTAATTTTGGATTGGAGATGCTTAATGTGAGTCTGGAAGGAGAGTTTACAGTCTAACCAGACACCCTCTATTTGTAGTTGTCCACATATTCTAAGTCAGAACCGTCCAGAGTAGTGATGCTGGACGGGTGGGTAGGTGCGGGCAGCGATCAGTTGAAGAGCATGCATTTAGTTTTACTTGCATTTAAGAGCAGTTGGAGGCCACGGAAGGAGAGTTGTATGGCATTGAAGCTTGTCTGGAGGTGAGTTAACACAGTGTCCAAAGAAGGGCCAGAAGTATACAGAATGGTGTCGTCTGCGTAGAGGTGGATCAGAGAATCACCAGCAGCAAGAGCGACATCATTGATGTATACAGAGAAGAGAGTCGGCCCGAGAATTTAACCCTGTGGCACCCCCATAAAGACTGCCAGAGGTCTGGACAAGAGGCCCTTCGATTTGACACACTGAACTCTATCTGATAAGTAGTTGGTGAACCAGGCGAGGCAGTCATTTGAGAAACCAAGACTGTTGAGTCTGCCGATAAGAATGTGGTGATTGACAGAGTCGAAAGCCTTGGCCAGGTCGATGAAGATGGCTGCACAGTACTGTCTTTTATCGCTGGCGGTTATGATATCGTTTAGGACCTTGAGGGTGGCTGTGGTGCATCCATGACCAGCTCTCTGTTTGTTAACTTAGCTTTCGAAGACCTTAGAAAGGCAGGGTAGGATAGATATAGGTCTGTAGCAGTTTGGGCCTAGAGTGTCTCCCCCTTTGAAGAGGGGGATGACCGTGGCAGCTTTCCAATTTTTGGGAATCTCAGACGACACGAAAGAGAGGTTGAACAGGCTAGTAATAGGGGTTGCAACAATTTCGGCATATAATTTTAGAAAGTGAGGGTCCAGATTGTCTAGCCCGGCTGATTTGTAGGGGTCCAGATTTTGCAGCTCTTTCAGAACATCAGCTATCTGGATTTGGGTGAAGGAGAAATGGGGGAGGCTTGGTCGAGTTGCTGTGGGGGGTGCAGAGCTGTTGATTGGGGTAGGGGTAGCCAGGTGGAAAGCATGGCCAGCCGTAGAAAAATGCTTATTGAAATTCTCAATTATAGTGGATTTATCGGTGGTGACAGTGTTTCCTAGCCTCAGTGCAGTGGGCAGCTGGGAGGAGGTGCTCTTATTCTCCATGGACTTTACAGTGTCCCAGAACTTTTTTGAGTTTGTGGTACAGGATGCAAATTTCTGCTTGAAAAAGTTAGCCTTAGCTTTCCTAACTGCCTTTGTATATTGGTTCCTAACTTCCCTGAAAAGTTGCATATCACGGGGGCTGTTCGATGCTAATGCAGAACGCCACAGGACGTTTTTGTGCTGGTCAAGGGCAGTCAGGTCTGGAGAGAACCAAGGGCTGTATCGTTTCCTGGTTCTACATTTTTTGAATGGGGCATGCTTGTTTAAGATGGTGAGGAAGGCACTTTTAAAGAATAACCAGGCATCCTCTACTGACGGGATGAGGTCAATATCCTTCCAGGATACCCGGGCCAGGTCGATTAGAAAGGCCTGCTCGCTGAAGTGTTTTAGGGAGCGTTTGACAGTGAGGAGGGGTGGTCGTTTGACCGCAGACCCATTACGGATGCAGGCAATAAGGCAGTGATCGCTGAGATCTTGTTTGAAAACAGCAGAGGTGTATTTGGAGGGATGATAGGATGATAGGATAGGATGATATCTATGAGGGTGCCCGTGTTTATGGATTTGGGGTTGTACCTGGTAGGTTCATTGATAATTTGTGTGAGATTGAGGGCATCAAGCTTAGATTGTAGGATGGCCGGGGTGTTAAGCATGTCCAAGTTTAGGTCACCAAGCAGCACGAGCTCTAAAGATAGATGGGGGGCAATCAATTCACATATGGTGTCCAGGCCACAGCTGGGGGCAGAGGGTGGTCTATAGCAAGCGGCAATGGTGAGAGACTTGTTTCTGGAAGGGTGGATTTTTAAAAGTAGAAGCTCGAATTGTTTGGGTACAGACCTGGATAGTAAGACAGAACTCTGCAGGCTATATATAGTTAGGGATGGAAATTTCTGGGTTTTTGGTAGTCTTCCTAAGCCAGGATTTAGACATGGCTAGGACATCCGGGTTGGCGGAGTGTGCCAAAGCAGTGAATAAAACAAACTTAGGGAGGAGGCTTCTAATGTTAACATGCATGAAACCAAGGTTTTTACGGTTACAGAACTCAGCAAATGAGAGCACCTGGGGAGTAGGAGTGGAGCTAGGCACCGCAGGGCCTTGTTCACAGAAACATGTATGGAGCCAGCACATGAAGACTTGCAAGAGGATGTGATGAATTCCAGACTGACAGACAAGCTTTATACTGACGTATCTGAATGGAGAGAGACCTGGCACCAAAAAATGATTACACCCAACTTTTACTTGTATTGTCTTTTTTATTATTCAATTGAATGGTATCAGTCAATATGGGGTTGGATAAACCCTGTGTGTCCTGCACAAGGATCAGGGAACTCCTGTTGTATATGGGACACCACACAGGAAGTTATGACCACTCTGGCATGTTTGCCAAGGTGGCCCCATCACCACCAGACAAAATGCCAATAGGCAGAGTATCTATATCGACTGGGAATGACAATAAAAGATGAAAGCTGCACATTGTTATATTAGCTGAAAACTGCTTCTATGGTATTACTGTATGGAAAGGGTTCTTTATTCTACATGGACCTGTTGCTACATTTGAAAGTTATCAAAACACTTAGTTTTGAATGTCTACTTAAAATCAGCAATTGCATTCTTTTCATATTACTCTGCAGGATCCTGACCTATTCAAACGTCATTTGAGTGCTGTTTTGTTCCATATTGTGTTTGATTGTTTGTTCCATATTGTTTGTTGCTGTGATCACGGCACCCTTGTGAATGAGACCCTGGTCTCGAATGGGTTTTCCAAACGGATTGGGAAGTAGGTCCCAGAGTCCCCTACCGAACATTGAAGGTGAGCAGTTGTCCCTCGTGTGGGACACTTACTGATGCTGGTTTCTGTTGTTTTCTTTTCATTTCACACACAATCAACCAAGCCTGTTTTTGTTTTTACATCCATTGTGAATGACAACAGTTCCTCTCTCAATGCGAAAAATCTTTCCAACACTCCCCCTCGGTAACCACCGAGCCTCTGTGTGAAATAGAACATTGTCATGCTCTGATCCCATATCTCCACCATTTTGCGATCAGACATGCGCACCGTGGATGTGGTTTGATGTAGTGTACAATTGAAGTTACCTGCTGCAGTATACACTACATCTCCATGTGTATATGGACACCCCTTCAAATGAGTGATTTTGGCTATTTCAGCCACACCCGTTGCTGACAGGTGTATAAAATCGAGCACACCGCCATGCGATCTCCATAGACAAACATTGGCAGTAGAATGGCCTTACTGAAGAGCTCAGGGGCTTTCAACGTGGCACTGCCGTAGGATGCCACCTTTCCAACAAGTCAGTTGTTTACATTTCTGCTCTGCTAGAGCTGGCCCGGTCAACTGCAAGTGCTGTTATCGTGAAGTGGAATCTCAGCCGCGAAATGGTAGGCCACACAAACTCACAGAACAGGAGTGCCGAGCGCTGAAGCGCAGAGCGCGTATAAATGGTCCGTCCTCGGTTGCAACACTCACTACTGAGTTCCAAACTGCCTCTGGAAGCAACGTCAGCACAAGAACTGCTCGCCAGAAGCTTCGTGAAAAGGGTTTCCATGGCCGAGCAGCTGCACACAAGCCTAAGATCACCATGCACAATGCCAAGCGTCGGCTGGAGTGGTGTAAAGCTCGTCGACATTGGACTCTGGAGCAGAGGAAATGCTTTCTCTGGAGTGATGAATCACACTTCACCATCTGACAGTCTGACGGACGAATCAGAGTTTGGCACATGCCAGGAGAACGCTACCTGCCCCAATACTTAGTGCCAACTGTAAAGTTTGGAGGAGGAGGAATAATGGTCTGAGCCTGTTTTTCATGGTTCGGGCTAGGCCCTTTAGTTCCAGTGAAGGGAAATCTTAACGCTACAGCATACAATGACATTCTAGACGATTCTGTGCATCCAAATTTGTGGCAACAGTTTGGGGAAGGCCCTTTCCTGGTTCAGCATGACAATGCCCCCGTGCACAAAGCGAGGTCCATACAGAAATGGTTTGTCAAGATTGCTGTGGAAGAACTCGACTGGCCTGCACAGAGCCCTGAACTCAACTCCATCGAACACCTTTGGGATGGATTGGAACGCCGACTGCGAGCCAGGCCGAATCGCCCAACATCAGTTCTCAACCTCACTAATGCTCTTGTGGCTGAATGGAAGCAAGTCCCCCCAGCAATGTTCCAACATCTAGTGGAAAGTTTTCCCAGAAGAGTGGAGGCTGTTATAGCAGCAAAGGGGGGAACAACTCCATATTAATGCCCATGGTTTTGGAATGAGATCTTCAACGAGCAGGTGTATCTCCGAGTTATGTGCTCAGCTCTTTTGGCACCAGTTGCTCTCTGTGTATTATGCAATGCGTCCATATGGCAGAGGGAGACACATTCATAACTAGAGTGCAGAGGCCTTCCCGCCATAGATAGAGCCCCATCTGTGCAAAAGCCCACCATTCGATCCCATATGGAATCTGTTTTTCGTCGATATAGCCACGCTGCACACTGAACATCCCCTGTGCCGTTTCATGCTCGGGAATCGTGAGACGGAAAAATATGTGCTCGTGAATAGCATCTCCCGACATGTATAGCGAACAAAGGTCAATGCACGGGCATCTCGGCCCTCACAGCTAACATCCTTTTGGAGAAAGCAAGCTGGGGAGTTTTTGAGTTGTTCAGTCAGTTTCCTCCTGATTGCTAGCTGACGAAGGTATTGATGTGAGTTTCTGTGCATCTGCCTCCTCACACATTGTTTTCACAATATCAATTGCAGCCGGTATTATCCAAGTCTCCGCAATAGTCTGTGGTTTCATAACGTATCGGACCAAGCCGTTCGCCATGGGAATGATTCAAGTGCAACAGTCAAGTGCTGCCTTTTCCCATGATCTAAGGGTCCTCTCTGGTTGAATTTTAGATTTGAATAATTTCCACTTAGATTTAGGTTAAGAGGAACCACATTACAATGATTTTGGGATGCAAATTCTATATTATAATATATTTAAATTTCCAGGATTTTGGAAATTCTCCCGCGACTCCATTTTTATATCAGGTGCCCCCTAGTTTGGGAACCGTTGTTCTAAACAAAACATTTTCTCGTTCCACCCTATCAACAAGGGGAGATGCGCTGTGAAAAAAGGCTCTTTTTGTTAGTTCTAAGCATATGCAATGTCTGCCTCCAAATGTAAATTGTTTTGGGGACTTCCACACAAAATGACTTGTTTTAGGTTTAAGGAACTGTGTAAATTGCGTTGTTTATCGTACAGCTATGAAAGTTATATATTTAGATCCGCCTGGGTGGAATCCAGTGAGTCCTCAGCCATGTCTGTGTCGTGAGCGAGTCGAGCTGGAGAACTGGTTTTCTAACAACCGCCTCTTTGAAGTGACGCCGGCAGAGACCTGACATAATAGGGTGTAATGACGCAGCCGACATTTACTCTCAAGCGTGGCCCAAAATAACTAAATACCACGCCCGTAATAGGCCACACCTTCTGGAAATAACCTATGGATTACATTAAAAAGACCCAGCTGCTGGGTCAAACTAGCATGAAAGTGAATAAAAACCCAACTGATGGTTAAATTAACCCACGTTTGGGTAATGCAAACAACCCAACATGTTGGGTTATTCACGCAACCAAACTGATTTTCTGAGTGTAGCCGGGTAGTAGTAGTCGTAGTAGTAGCAATAGTAGTAGTCGTATTCATAATCATTGTCGTAGTAGTAATATTCATAATCATTGTCATACAGTAGTAGTAGTAGTAGTAGTAGTCGTATTCATAATCATTGTCATACAGTAGTAGTAGTAGTAGTAGTAGTAGTAGTAGTCGTATTCATAATCATTGTCATACAGTAGTAGTAGTAGTAGTAGTAGTAGTAGTAGTAGTCATATTCATAATCATTGTCGTAGTAGTAGTAGTAGTAGTAGTAGTCATATTCATAATCATTGTCATGTAGTAGTAGTCATATTCATAATCATTGTCATACAGTAGTAGTAGTCATTCATAATCATTGTCATACAGTAGTAGTAGTAGTCATAGTAGTCATAATCATTGTCATAGAGTAGTAGTAGTAGTAGTAGTAGTCATATTCATAATCATTGTCATACAGTAGTAGTAGTAGTAGTAGTCATAGTAGTCATAATCATTGTCATGTAGTAGTAGTAGTAGTAGTCATAATCATTGTCATACAGTAGTAGTAGTAGTCATATTCATAATCATTGTCATACAGTAGTAGTAGTAGTCATAGTAGTCATAATCATTGTCATACAGTAGTAGTAGTAGTCATATTCATAATCATTGTCATACAGTAGTAGTAGTAGTCATAGTAGTCATAATCATTGTCATACAGTAGTAGTAGTCATAATCATTGTCATACAGTAGTAGTAGTAGTAGTAGTAGTAGTCATAATCATTGTCATACAGTAGTAGTAGTAGTCATAGTAGTCATAATCATTGTCATACAGTAGTAGTAGTAGTCATAGTAGTCATAATCATTGTCATACAGTAGTAGTAGTAGTCATAGTAGTCATAATCATTGTCATACAGTAGTAGTAGTAGTAGTAGTAGTCATAATTATTGTCATACAGTAGTAGTAGTAGTCATATTCATAATCATTGTCATACAGTAGTAGTAGTAGTAGTCATTTTCATAATCATTGTCATACAGTAGTAGTAGTCATAATCATTGTCATACAGTAGTAGTAGTAGTATTAGTTGTCTTCATAATCATTGTCATACAGTAGTAGTAGTAGTAGTAGTAGTAGTAGTAGTAGTAGTAGTAGTCGTATTCATAATCATTGTCATACAGTAGTAGTAGTAGTAGTAGTAGTAGTAGTAGTAGTAGTCATAATCATTGTCGTAGTAGTAGTAGTAGTAGTAGTAGTAGTAGTAGTAGTAGTAGTAGTAGTCATATTCATAATCATTGTCATGTAGTAGTAGTCATATTCATAATCATTGTCATACAGTAGTAGTAGTCATTCATAATCATTGTCATACAGTAGTAGTAGTAGTCATAGTAGTCATAATCATTGTCATAGAGTAGTAGGAGTAGTAGTAGTAGTCATATTCATAATCATTGTCATACAGTAGTAGTAGTAGTAGTAGTAGTCATAGTAGTCATAATCATTGTCATGTAGTAGTAGTAGTAGTAGTCATAATCATTGTCATACAGTAGTAGTAGTAGTCATATTCATAATCATTGTCATACAGTAGTAGTCATAGTAGTCATAATCATTGTCATACAGTAGTAGTAGTAGTAGTAGTAGTCATAATCATTGTCATACAGTAGTAGTAGTAGTAGTAGTCATATTCATAATCATTGTCATGCAGTAGTAGTAGTAGTAGTCATAATCATTGTCATACAGTAGTAGTAGTAGTAGTAGTTGTTGTATTCATAATCATTGTCATACAGTAGTAGTAGTAGTAGTCATATTCATAATCATTGTCATACAGTAGTAGTAGTAGTCATAGTAGTCATAATCATTGTCATGTAGTAGTAGTAGTAGTAGTAGTAGTAGTAGTAGTAGTAGTCATAATTATTGTCATACAGTAGTAGTAGTAGTCATTGTCATAATCATTGTCATACAGTAGTAGTAGTAGTAGTAGTAGTAGTCATAGTAGTCATAATCATTGTCATACAGTAGTAGTAGTAGTCATATTCATAATCATTGTCATACAGTAGTAGTAGTAGTAGTAGTCATAATCATTGTCATACAGTAGTAGTGGAACAAGTAGTAGTAGTAGTAGTCATAGTAGTCATAATCATTGTCATGTAGTAGTAGTAGTAGTCATAATCATTGTCATACAGTAGTAGTAGTAGTCATATTCATAATCATTGTCATGTAGTAGTAGTAGTAGTAGTAGTAGTAGTAGTAGTAGTAGTAGTAGTAGTAGTCATAATCATTGTCATGTAGTAGTAGGAGTAGTAGTAGTCATAATCATTGTCATGTAGTAGTAGGAGTAGTCGTAGTCATAATCATTGTCATACAGTAGTAGTAGTAGTAGTAGTCGTATTCATAATCATTGTCATACAATAGTAGTAGAGAGTACTTAGATCAGGACCTAATGTTTATAAACAGTTTATAATCAGATCTTAAATATTAAACTATTAATGAAGAGAGAGTTTAGTCTCAACAAGCACTAACAATAGCAGTCGTAAACACACACACACAGGATAGAGATATTTGACAATACAATGTAGTTTATAGCCATAGTAGTATTTATTATTTAATTACACTGCTGAATAATGTCCTGTTAGTGAATACAGATTGTGTGTGTGTGTGTGTGTGTGTGTGTGTGTGTGTGTGTGTGTGTGTGTGTGTGTGTGTGTGTGTGTGTGTGTGTGTGTGTGTGTGTGTGTGTGTGTGTGTGTGTGTGTGTGTGTGTGTGTGTGCGCGCGTTCGCCACAGTGGAGAGTCACAGTGCCACCGCAGCCTGATGTAATGGATGTTCTCACCAACAAGATCTCATAGTTTCCCTTCGAAATTCGACATATTATGAATGACGTCGATTTTTTTTTAAGCATTAATGGTTCCAGGGTTAAAACAGAAACAACTCAAAGGGTTACGTTTAGCTATTCATTCTGAGTGGTTAAGGTTGGCGTTATGGTTTGGGGAAGATTTAAAACAAAATGGTTAAAAAAAAATGCCTCGTTTCCATTAAGTATCGTCAAGTACTCTCCCTGCATGGCAGAGAATTGTGAGCTGGTTCTCACACCAGCCCGATCACTAGAAATAGACTTCTGACGTTTGAAAGGTCCTGAGAACGTCAATATATGCCTTCCTTGGCGCTCACAAAACAAAATAAAACTATTGCCCGGCAATGTGCGCGAACTCGTGATGCTCAAATCCGAAGCGCGCTGCTCAAACCACTGCAGTTACGGCAGTTCACAGCGCTCTAGCAAGTCATGAGAATACTGATGATACAGCGATATTATTTTGTTTTAAGCCTTCCCCAAACCATAGCACTCCTTTAAACATTTAGAATTAATGCCTAAACGGTTTAAACACTGTAACCCCACCAAAAATAGACATTCATCCATAATACGTCGAATTTCAAAGGGAAACTATGAGATCTTGTTGCTCGCACACACCAAGGACACTTTTACTCTCTCTTTCTCTCTCTCGCTCTATATCACACACACAACAGTGCTGCTATTGGTGCTGAATCAGGACTTGATCCAGAGTGGTTTATTATAGCTATGTGGGTTAGTTTTTATATTCCTGTTTTTTATATTCCTTTCCATCATACTCCTCCATCTCTCCTTCCCTTTTTTCCCTCCTTCCCTCCCTCTGTCACTACCCTCCCTTCTTCCTTTTCCCTCTATCTTCATCTCCAATCCCCTCCCTCCCTCTGCCGCTACCCTCCCTCCCCTCACCTTCCATCGCTCTCTCCTCTCAGCTCTCCCACAATTTTCCTCCCTGTCTCCTTCATTTCTCCTCGCCCTCTCTCTGTCTCTCCCTCCATCCGCTCATTCTGACAGGCTGTGGTTTGTTGTTGTCTTTTCTCTCCTGCCTCTAGCGTTACTATGGCACCCTGCTGAGATGGAGAGAACAAGAGAGAGATGGAGGGAGGGAGAAAGAGAGAGAAGGAGAGCGAGATGGGGAGGGAGGGACGGACGGACGGACGGAGGGAGGGAGGGAGGGAGAGAGGGAGAGAGAGAAAGATAGATGGAGAGAGAGAGGGCGGGGGTCATACAGCGAGAGTTTTCTATCCACCATCCCAGGCCTTTACTGTCAGGTGGTACAGTGTGTGTGTGGGGGGGGGGAAGTGTTCTGTTAAGCAAAGGGCTAGATATTGATCAGTCTGTCAAAGGGTGCTGTGTACTGATGCTCCCTTACACCGTAGCAGGCAGTTACCGATTAGTACCACACACACACACACACACACACACACACACACACACACACACACACACACACACACACACAGGGAAAGGAGAGGGAGAGAG